>NW_004797467.1:431044-433703 GCF_000002075.1 Aplysia californica | reverse complement strand
ACCACCACCACCACCACCACCACCACCACCAGTACCACCATCACCAACACCACCAGGATCACCCCTCCACCCAACCACCTTCACCACCATTACACTGCTTTGATCTTGCCTGTCCCAGCGGACAGCGTTCAGGTATACTCGGCAAAACTGCTCCCTATACGCGAATCAAACTGATGTCTTCTGCGTGCAATTATAAAACCCTAACCGCTACACCAAAGACACTGCTTAAACTACTAAGGAGAAACATTTTAGTCCATTGCGTAAACATTATTATTCTACGCAAATGCTTTCCATGATCAGAACTTGTCTACTTTGTTTTCCTTGAGAGCTGAATCTCATTCAATCATAGGAAAAAGGAAATTGTTTTCGTCACCTTGAAGGAAAAACGACTACAAGTACATTACGTCACAAATATAGATCTAGCGTTTTTCTCACCATTCAGAGATTCATTGTCCCTTTTTGGGGTCGTTTGATTATGCCCAGTTCGATGAATGAATAGAAAGCCTCTCTCTCGGCTCTGCCGGGCCACTCAGTTCATTTCAAGAATCCCAGAAGCAAATGCATTTGGTAATCGTAATGGACTGTAATACTTTACAAAGCTTTCCTAATGACTTTAGTGCCACTCAGTTGCGCTTAGAACCCTGAACCCTAAAAGGAAAGCTGTATTTTTGTCCCACGGCCAATTCAGCTCACTCTAAGTTTCCCAGTAGTAAATGTATTTCGTAACGGTAATTGTTGCAGACATTTTAACCTGCAACTGGGTCACTCGTAAACCTGGAGGAGACAGCTCCCGGAAGTGACCTTCAGGCTCGTCGTATTTTGTTGTTGTTGGTTTGCAAGCTACCCAGGGTGCTTGTGACCCCCCCCTCCCCCCCTCCCACGACAGTGACAAATAACTGAAAGGGGAGGTGGAATGGTGGGGACACTACACTGGCAGAGGAAATGGCTCGTTCGAGCATAGCCAGTCCTTTTGTCAGAAGCACAGGGTGTGTCACTGCCGGGGCCAGGGATGGTGTAGGAGACAGAACGACTGGGTATTGGAAAGAACTTTATTACATCCCAAGCTTCAAGCTATTGCTATGACTCAGACTATGGTAACGACGTGGGTGGATTTTTCAAGCAACTTAAGACTACAATTTTAGTACATCTTGTCGAATTTATTTCACGTACGTAGTTTTTGGGTTTGAATTACAGCAGCAGCAGCAGCAGCAGCAGCAGCAAGAACAACAACAAGAACAACAACAACAACGACAACATAGGCGACAAAGACAAGTACAATAACAACCACTATCACCACCAGAACTTTCACAACCACCAACGGCAATAATATTGTAATACATGGAACAACAACAAAACCCTAATAATTTTCTGGTGTTCATAACTCTGAGCAAAAAGAAAATCTACACTTCTGATCTTTGGAGCTTCCAAAATCCAAAAGCCTTTCTCATTAAGTAACAACCGACATTTCAACGTGCACCAGCAAGGGTCATTCGTGAATATTGAGAAGGCAGATCTGAAGATGTGACCTTCAGGCTCCTCTTTGTTTGCTTGCAAGCTACCCGGGGTGCTTCTGAGGAAAAAACCCGGAAAAAACCCAACAACAATAAAAACAACGACAATAAAAAAAGAACCAACCCCCCCCCCCCCGACAAAACTGACAACAAATAACAAATGGAAGAAGACGGTGACTAGGGGTGGCGGGAAGTATGGCGGTTGGGGGATGGGAGGGGGGGGGGCGTACGAGCGGAGGAAATGGCTGGTTAGGATAGGGTCTGTCCCTTGTCAGAACCAGGGGATGTGTCACTACCGGTACCACTGACGGTTTCTGGGACCGCGAGGGCTTACAAGGGAAGCCTGTGAGACACGGTGAATGGGCCTTTATTGCGACCACAGAGTCACATAGCCGGCTCAGGGCCAGCCCCCCATTAGAGCGGACAGCGTAATGGAGACCACAGAGAGAAAACGCTGAGGCAGCTTCCTTCTGCCTTCTTCATTCTGGTACGCGTTGGTCCCCAAAAAAACAACAACAAAAAAACAACAACAAAAAAAACAAAACAAAAGAAAAACGAACAAAAAACAAAACAAATAACTCAACAAAATCAGGAAAACAGACTGAAAAAGACGAGGCAATTTCCTTCTGCCTTCTTCCTTCTGGTACCGGTAGGCGTCGGTCGTTAAAAAGAAAACCGAAAAAAAAGACATGACCCCGTCCTTCTCACCCCCCCCCCCCTAAACAACAAAAAAAAACAACAAACAAAAAAAAACACATGCCCCCCCCCTCCCCCCCCCCCCCCCCCTAAAGACAACAAAAAACAACAAACAAAAACAAAAACAAAAAAACCCCAACAACCCCCCTAAAAAACACCCTCCACAAAAAACAAAACAAACAACAACAAACAAAAACAAACAAACAAACAAGAAAAATATTTCATAGAGAAACCACAGACCGAAAAGGGCGAATTGTCGTCTTCCTTCTGCGTGCTTCTATTGGTGAACCTCGCCTGAAAACAAGTCAAACATTTTCGTGGTTGCGATGCCAGAGGGTCGTTTGGTGAGGCGTGTCATTAAGGGGATCCTTTAGCGAGGCCCGGAATGTCTTTGCTGAGGAACTAATGGCAGTGGATACAACCCTCCCCCCACTCGCTCCCTCTCCCTTTCT
>NW_004797467.1:428774-429964 GCF_000002075.1 Aplysia californica | reverse complement strand
CACACACACACACACACACACACACACACGCACATCCACCCAAACACGCACACAACCACCCATATATACGTATATACACGCTCACATCACACACCCACACCCACACACACACTCATGCAGACACACACGCACACACTCTTGCAGACACACACGCACATTTTCATGCATAAACGCACACGCACACACATACGCACACACACCCATACACACTTACACACACACGCACACATACGCAGATACCACCCCCGCCCCCACACACACATATATTGAAATCAAAGTCTTCTTCAGCTTTCTTTGGATTTCTTTCCTTTTTTGCTAGCTTGTTTTTGCTTTTGGTATAATAATATTGTTCTGAAAGACAGTCTAGGGTTTGGTCCATCATCGTCATCATCATCAATGCCTTTCTCACCCTGAACGAGGGTAAAGGCCACGGACAAACACTTTCCACCTTTCTCTATCCCGGGCTAGCCTATTGATGTTATTCCATGTCTTCCCATTTTTCTGTACATTGATTTCTGTGATTCTTCTCCAGGTTCCTCGCGGGTTTGGTGCGTTCCAAGGCAAAATGTCAGCTCCAGCGACAATGACAATGGAGTGTGTCCTCGATGTGGGAGCCCGTGAGCTGTGTGCGGACTGGTGGCTTGGCCAGGGCAAGAGAGACTCTGGAATCGATTCTTTCGAGTCCAAATTAGGACTCGAAGAATCGATCATGTTCACAGACTAGATGCTTCTCGTCTTTTTTTAAGCCTGGTTCCCTAGCCTAGACTCCGACAGGCAACCCAATACGCCTACCTACAACACACAAACACACAGACACACTCACTCACAGACACACACGCACAGACACACATACACACACACATATAACACTCACATACACGCAAAAGGGTGAAAGTCAACTTATCTTGGCATGCGCGCAGGCTTAGCCAGCCATGTCTGCCAAACTCGAGACTCGAGTCTAAAAGTTATTTTTAGTAGTCCTCAAGTCTTGGCCCCCAAACAGCCAGGCCCACTTAAAGCAGCTTCCAGACTCGAGAATCGAACTTGATTTCTCGATTTTTTTTCAGTTTAGGAATCGAGGCCTCGAGTCTTTTTGCTGCTGATCATGCCCTGGCTATTGGCGGCATCTCGTCAGGAAAGGCTGGCGAAACGCCGACGTAGTGGACACACACACCTGGGGTGGGGAAGGG
>NW_004797467.1:422071-424571 GCF_000002075.1 Aplysia californica | reverse complement strand
ACTTATTGAACGCATGTTTTGAAAACCTTTAGTGCAAAAATATGTTCACTTTAAAATTAATTTCTTGTAACAAGTTTTGCCACTAAAAAGTATCATTGATGAGGTGTGACGTGGGACATATGCGTATGCAAAATGTGTGCGAGAAGCGGGGAGTGCTGCGAAAAATCCCATTTTCCGCATGACGGAGATTTATAGTATTTTATATAACTTTATGAAGAACAATTTGTTCATTCAACCTCAACTGTTGTGGAAAAATTTGATTAATTTAAGACAAATTGATACAAACTGCTATGCAAAGTATGGGGGACATTGATTCTCCCGCTAAAGAGATATATTTGAGGATAAGTTGCGCCACGAATTTTTGACCACACTGTAGGTAAAAAAAAAATGACGCCCAACACGCGATGATACACTGTACTTGACAAATAACTTTAACAAGAACCTTTCTCATACAGGGATCGAAGTCACGTCATCTACGTGTAATGTTGAAGAGTCAAACCGTTATACGACAGACGCCGTTATTTCCCAGACTCTTGACATAATGAGAGACTATCGATCAGCAAGGAAGAAATGTATTCAGTTCTGCCTGTCAGGTCTCGGGGGCTGTCACGACTTAATGTTCACACTTCACGTGAACTAACATTTTTCCGCGGTGATCTCTCCTGATATTCCCAAACGGAAATGCCCGTTGTCTTGTAGTGCAGTTGGCTGAGGACTTGGCTAACGCATAACCGGAATCTCTCAAGTGTTGGCACCAGTGCTATATGGTGCAAAGTAATAGGAATGTCCCTCAGGCGTGAAGTATATGTGTGTATTTTTTAAAATGATTGTTTTTAATGTCTTCTGCCACCTTGCAGATTGGCATTGAGAGAATTCGTATTAACAACTCATTCACTAGCTACACAACAAAAGCAATATCGGTCCTCTGTTGTTGTGCAGTTCAGGCCAGCCTGCTACCTTTCACATCGAGCATACCATTTTCTCAAATTGAATTCCGTCTGAGTATGCTGACATTAGAAAAATGACGTACAAGCTGGATTATGTTTTAACGTTTCAAACACAGAGCACTGTCTAGTTTCTACTCTTTAACTGTTTTTTTCTTTTATCTCTCTCTATTTTTCTCTTTGTGTTGTTTTTATTTTTTCCTTCTTTTTCATTCCTTAACTTTTCTCTTCTTGTCTTTCCTTTTCATTTCTTTTTGTTAAAAAAAAGGTGATTTTGTTTTGTTTCATTATTTTGATATCTCTAAGTTCTCTAGTCCGAGCAAAGCCAAGCATCACTAGAGCTTTGAAATAATTCAGTTGGGAATAATTTCGGCTTCATCATTCGTAAATTGAATTGATCTCTGTCTGGCTTCATCTTTGCAGGACGACAGACTGTCAGAGGTATTCCCTGCGTGCTGTTCTCGATGTTAACCACCAAGTTCAGATGTTCATTTTCTTGAAAGGCATCATGGTGAAACCAGACGTTCGTCAAAAAGAAATGAAATCGGAAAAACCGACACTTCCTCGTCGATTTGACAAATTTTATCAAATTTTTGCATTTTGGCTAAACATCTTTTATGTCCATTTGGAAACATATTTCTGTGTGGATTTGTTTAAACTAAAGAACGTCTATTAATGACACAAGTATGTACATTTTCAGTTTCCAAGTACTCTCAAGCTATGGAAGTCACTAAACTTTGGCGGTCATTCTCTCGCTAATTTTACCTCTGAAATCAGGTAACCCCCACCTTCTTTCATTAGAAATATTTCAGCTTCCTTTAAAGATAGATAGATATTTTTTTCATTTATAGCAAGAAAAATTATGAACATGCTTTTTAAGATGATACCAATAACTCGACATGTTCGAAACTTGACGAGCGCCTGATCCCAACGCGTCGTGACACCTTCCTTGTTACGAGTTTGTCGTTGCTGTTTTAAAATCACCTTCTCTCTCTCTCTCTCTCTCTCTCTCTCTCTCTCTCTCTCTCTCTCTCTCTCTCTCTCTCTCTCTCTCTCTCTCTCTCTCTGGTGGTTAGAGGGTAGATCGTACTTTTCTCTCTCTCTCTTTCCCTGAGTTGAACCTACTTCTCTCTCTTCCCTTGCTTCTGTCTATCTTTTTTGCCGTTTTCTGTACTATTGGCCTATACAGGCACATGTAATATGACTGTTATTGTATCGGTATGCTTTTCTAAAATTCTCTCTCTTTCTCTCTCTCTCTCTCTCTCTCTCTCTCTCTCTCTCTCTCTCTCTGTGTGTGTGTGTGTGTGTGTGCGCGCGCGCGTGTGCGCAAGCTTGTTCAAATTCAAACCCTGCTGAACTTTACAGAACTTCGTACTTGCATTTGACATTTTTGCCTAATCAGAAGTTAGATGAAGGCAATATTTTTGCCAAGGTCCTTGCAGGCATCCTACGGGTGCGGTTTAAAAAAAAAATCCAGTGCTGTCAGTCCGGACCGCCTCAGACCTGTCACTAATTAGAGGAAAGTGAGTCCTCACAAAATACAAGCCCCCCCCCCT
>NW_004797467.1:420377-421869 GCF_000002075.1 Aplysia californica | reverse complement strand
GTGCACGCGCACTCCCGTACGCGCTTGAGTATATTATATTTCTTTCTTTAAAAAAAAAATGCGAGCGTTTTTTAGTCAAGGATCGACACATTCTAGATTATTTAATTATTTCTTAAAACTTATAGTAAGAGCTCATGAAGAAGACAACACTGAAAACGATCACATGGATCTTCACCCCGGACCATGCTGGAGTCAAGGGCAATGAGCGGGCTGAGGAGTTCGACAGGAAAGCAAAACCTGAAGGGAAGCTGAGCCCTGACAAACCTGAAATTGTACGTTCAGTCAGGGAAAAACGAGAAAAAGAACAAGAAGAGTCGGAATACCATCATCTTGAGCGACTTCGTGAGCTTGGAGTTGGATGGGGCGCCTGCAGAAGTTCAAGACTTAGTGGGATGAGCAGAAGGCTATGGAATCAACCATTGCTTGGAACCGTCAGCATCTACGCACGTCGAGATGTGCTTCTTCAGGGGACGGAGCGCTTATGGTGATGCCCCTTGTGCAGAGATGTCGGTCCTTCACACAAGTGAACACAAGTAAACAAGTAAACAAGTAAATAAGCAAGTATTTCTTTCTTTCTTTCTTTTCTTTTGGTAAGTGTTCCTCGGCGCTCGCAACTGCATAAGGTCATATGAGCACGTGGGACACATTGAACATTTTCAGTTGGTAGGAAATTTTGAATTTTGCCCCGGTGGCGGCAAAGCTTACTTTTATCGATTTTTAGACCACCAAGGGATCTTTAACGTGCGAAACTTGCACGCGGGACCTTCGAGATTTTCGCCCTTGTCCGAGAAGGCTAGGTGTAGATCTTTCCTACCAAAAGATCAGGGGTGCGGCTGAAAGACAGCAGTAGGGAGCCAAGGAGTAGCAGTAGAAAGGCTGCAGAAAGAGCCAGCAGCTCAGAGGAGGGGGCTAATAAGGTGAGGGGTGGTGGTAGAAAGTGGAGACGAAAGCAAACGACAGAGCATTGCTAGAGAGCAAAAAAGGAGGTGAAAGGAGACCATTTTAGAGAAGACAATGTTTCGGTCCCTTTCCGGATTCGAACCCAGGACTTTTGAATAAGAGGGGGACACCTTAAAGCCGGCTATTCACGTGTCCAGGCCGGGCCTTGAGGCTGGGCCTGAACGAGGCCTGAGCAAGCCAAAGCAGGCCTGAACCGGGCCTAAATGTGGCCTGCCCTCGCACAGGCCACGTTCAGGCCAACATTTGGAGGAATCCCCGGCCTCAAGACGGCTTCCCAAATATCTGTCGAATACAGATATTTTTTGCCCAGGCCTGAGGCCGGAGTACTTGGGGATTAAAAAGAAGAGTAAAAAATGATAAAAACTTTACAGATTCTTCATCACCATCAAATTCTACTGCGGTTCGATATCAAACACATGAGTCTCTTTCTTTTTCTTCTTTCATCATCATCCAGTGCCAGATCTGCGACAGACACCGGCGATCATGATTTTCCATTCATTCCTTTGCTTGGATGCTCTCAGAAAAGCTACGT
>NW_004797467.1:415500-417339 GCF_000002075.1 Aplysia californica | reverse complement strand
TCCCCTCCCCCTCCCCCTCCCCCCTCCAACTCAACCCACCCCCAATCCCTCGGGCCAGATCTGAAGGCCGACAAAACAGGCGGCCCAGTGTTGGCCAATTAGACAGCGAGTTGCTATAACGAAGCTCCTAGCGGCCCGAGGCTGCTTTCTAACTTGTTGTAACTAGCTTGATTTGTGTGTAATTTCTGGCCGTGGAACAATGCCTGGAGCCAGATCAGCGCGAGACGTGACTTATGGACACGTCTGATTTTGCACACGATTTTTCGGGCCCTTGATCCCTTGGCAGACTCGGGAGGCAGGGGGAGAAAAAAAAAGGGAACGCGAACAACAGCTGCAGTAAATACGTGATTACATAGAGAAAGCTACGAATAGTTAAAAGAAAACACCGTGCAATAAGCAGTTGTTATTATATATAATACCCAAAGGCCATAATATCACATTAGAAAAATAATTTGTACATTTACTTTGAATATTTTTTTGCACTTTGTGTAAATACATGCACTTTTATTTGTTTTCTGGAGATGGGTAGGATTTATGATTTCAGATCGCCTTTGTATTTCTGTTGTTAAGAGGTGAAATGATTTAAGTGTCTCTTTCTTTTTCAAACGCTAAAAACTTGTATAAATGGTAATACTAATTGTAAGCGTTTCATACCTCTGCAGCCAAGATTTATATCATTTTGGTGTCCGGCTGCTTAGACAATACATGTCAGAGTCAAACTGGGGGGCTTAGTGGCCTAGAGATTAAGGTGTTCGCCTCTCATTCAAAGTCAAAGGTCCCGGGTTCGAATCCGGGTAGCGGCCGAAAAATTTTATTTTCTAAAATTGTCTCCTTTCACCTCCTTTCCAGCGCTCTAGCAACGTTCTGTCGTCTGCTTTCGTCTCCACTTTCTGCCCCCAACCCTTCACCTCCTTTGCCCCTCCTCTTGGCTCCTGAATCTTTCTGCAGCCTTTCTACTGCTACTCCTTGGCTCCTTCTTACTGCTGTCTTTCATCCAGACCCCTGTTCTTCTGTTAGGAAACATCTACACCTAGCCTTCTCGGACAAGGGCGAAAAATCGCGTGCAAATTGTGTACCTTAAAGACCCTTAGGTGGTCTAAAATCGATAAGAGTAGGCTTCGACGGCTACTCGGGCAAAATTCAAAATTTTCCTACCAACTGAAAATTTTTGGTGTGACCGCGCGCTCAAATGACCTTATGCAGTTGCGAGCGCCGTAAAACACTTACAAAAAAAAAAAGATCCGAACTGGACTGAATGGGACACAACACCCTAGCAAATAGCCTGAGAAAATGAATTTTAAAAAATGTAGGAAGCGCTACAGTGCACCACCTCGGACGCTTAATAAAATCTATCTATCTATCTATCTATCTATCTATCTATCTATCTATCTATCTATCTATCTAAATTTAACAAACCAACTCTCTCATTGTGACCCCAATTAGTCATCTCATGACAACCGAATACCATTATTAGGAGAAGAAAATATTTTTCTTTCGCAACCTAATTTTAAGAATTATAATGAAATCCCACTTGCCCTATTAATAGCTTATTCAGCATCTTCACGAGTAGGTCATTGGCGTCTTGAGTGGAAAGGTTAGGCGCCTCGCTGTCAGACGCAGAAGAAGTGAGTTTGATTCATGTGTAGGAAGAAGGTTTTTTTTCCCCTCGTATTTCCGAGCTCCGTCTGTCAGCTGGAATGTTGCATCCCTTTCTCTCTCTCTCCCTCACTCTCTCTCTTTCTCCCCCTCTCTCTCCCTCTCTCCCTCCCACTCTCTCCCTCTTTTTCTCTCTCTCTCTCTCTCCCTCTCCCTCCCCCACCTCTCTCTGTGTATATATAT
>NW_004797467.1:398262-413712 GCF_000002075.1 Aplysia californica | reverse complement strand
GGGGGGGTGTAACAAATCAACAATCAGTCGCTCTGATTTCTTAAACACAAGAAAAAACGAAATAATATTATTATGTAGATGACGTGTATAGCAGTAGAACAATAAAGTGGATACATGCTGGAGGACTTTTTCAATGATCGTGTGATATCAAGGAGAACATTCCCCATTCCCTGAATTTGAGTCGACTTGGGGATTTTTTTTCTGCTGGAGTTTCTTTAAAGGACAATGTGTGTACAGCAATCGTTCAGGAGATACGATGGAGCTGAAGCATGAAATAAGGGGAGTGACCACGGCTATCACACAAGTCAGTTATTGGTAAAAGGAAGTAGCAAATTTATTATGTCCTGATTGTGTCGAGGGGAACTCAGCACATTTCGAGCATTTGCTTTGAGAGAAGAAAAATAAAATCTGTTCTTTTCATATTAGGCCTACACTTCTTCATTGAAATTGCTTGTGTTTGAAAGGGGTTTCAAGCAGTATTGATTTGTTGTGCTACGTTTTTAATTAACCTTTCACCACTGAGAGTGTTGAAATTGGTGGACGTCTCTTTTAGCATCTTTTTATTCCTTTACGTGCGTTTTCGGCGTTATGTTTCAATTCTCGTTTTACTTTAGTTTTTGTTGTGTGTTGTTATATTGACAACATTATATTCAAATAAAATGTATTTGATTTCGCTTTTCATTGATATCTAAAATTCTGATTTCTGTTCTGGCGTTACAGAGTTACGAACTTCCAAAAAGTGCGAACTTTATTCTGGAATACCATACTGAATCGACACGATCAACACCCGTCTGTTCCAAACTAAAACCGCCCGCTCTTTCCTGAAGACAGGGAAATACCCTTGCATTTTCAGTAGCTATATAAGAGACTTACAGTAGTAGCGTTCTATCTATGCATGCAGACTCCCCCGAGGACAGCCACGACCGGTTGTTACTCACACATTGCGTGTGGCTACCCCGTTACCTTGAGGAGACCAACACCCTGTTCTCATCAGCCCCCTCCCCATTTCTGCTTCCTACTATTCCCCTTTCCCTCCTCCTTCCCTTTTCCCCCTGCCCCATCTCCCCCCTTCCCCCGTCATTTCCAGCTTTAGTCCTCCCTTCGGCACCCGGATGACCTTCGAGAGTCTTCGAGAACAACAGAAGTGTTAAGGCGGTTAATTGGCCACGGATCACTGACCTCGGCATTAACAGAGCTCTTCTTGGAGTAGGTGTTTACTTCTGGGACTCACTCCACGGATATAGGCGAAATACGACATTGATCCGGGCTATAAACACGTCTTTAGCCATTAATGATTGCTCTAGTCGCCCTCCTTTTACATCACCGTTTTTTCCTAAATGCTTTTTTTCTGTTACCACTCCACCTTAAGGTGTTTGGGGAGTGAATATAAATGTCTCCCTAGATACCTTTGCTCCACAAGTATGTAATCTCGTACAAGAACAAGGATACTCGTTTGGTGCTTCAGTAGCCCATGGCATGGACGCAGTCAGGGGTCGCGCCGTTAATTCCGTCGAGATCATAATGGGCTGTTGCGCTGAAGGCTTTCGTTCGAATTCCCTTTGGGGCGTTATTGAATTGGATTGTTTGGGGACTTTTCAAGGCTCTCTACTTTACTTGGCTAGGTTCTATCGGAGATGAAACTTAAATTTGGAGGTTCCGCCCCTTTAACATTACAATGCTGAAAGGGGCTAAAAAGCTACGCAACTACTAACTACACAGTTTCGGCAGGTTGATGGATGGCGCCACTGGTTGTCTTACTTTCTTTTCCTTCAGTCCAGTCTGTCATTCTGTCTGCCTGTTTTGCTTCTTAAGGTTGTACATTCGAACGAGAAAGCTACTATTCTAAATTCGCTAATCTAGAATCCTTGGAAAGACAAACATCTTGTGGGCAATACTCTTATTCTATTCATACAGTTTTTGACACCCTAGCCTCGTTAGTGTTCGATTATATGAAGTACACCACTGATGTTCGTGCTGAATCTCCTGCCTTGCACAGCTGCACCAAGAAACGGAAATGATTAAATACCCTTGGTATCGAGTGCGCTCGATTTTACACCCTCCCAAAGCTCTATCAAAGATGCATCTTTCAACATCACCAACATGAAATCTAATGCTAAGGTCATGGCCTACTATGTTCTTGCCTATCACGATTTCTGAAAGGAACAACACGACAAAAATAGTTTAAAAAAAAATAGTCTCCGGTGTAAAAGAAGCCACAAGCAGAGAAAATCGTAGCAGGAGAACAGACAGGCTTTAGGACAGGGCGCAGCACAACTGAACAAATTTATATATTCAACCTGAGAATCATCATGGAAAAGTACCTCCAACACCAACAGGAGCTTCACTACGTATTTGTGGACTTCAAAAAAGCTTTTGACAAAGTACGGCAGGAAGTTTTGTGGGCAACCATGAACTTATACAACATCAACACCAACCTGATCAAAGTCATAGAAAAGTTATACTGCAAAGCTACACACGCAGTCTTTTTCAACAACATCGGAGAATGGTTTCGAAAAACAGTGGGAGTACGCCAGGGTTGTCTGCTCTCATCCACTCTTTTCAACATTTTCTTGGAGAGGATCATGACAGAGGAGATCACGAAGGAACAATCAGTATTGGGGGTAGAACGATGAATAATTTACGTTTTGCAGACGACATAGACGGCCTTTCGGGACAAGAGCAAGAACTAGTCAGTTTAGTAGACCGTCTTGAAAAGACCTTCACAGCCTACACTCATGGAAATCAGTGCTGAGAAGACCAACCTGACGTCTAACAGCAACAAGAACATCACACACTGGGCATTAAGGTCAACAACCAGAAGCTTGAGACCGTGTGCAGCTTCAAATACCTGAGTGCAATAGTGACAGACGAAGGATCAAAGCCACAAATAATCTTCAAAATAGCGCAAACTTCAACAGCAATGACCAGAGCGACAGAAATGCCACCATCAGATAAAGATCAGACCGATTCGTTCCCTGGTTATGCCAATATTTTTGTATGCATGTGAAACCTGGACCTTGAATGCAGACCTTGGAAGAAGGATCAAAGCTGTAGAGATGAGATACTTTCAAAAAATCTTTGGTATCTCATACAAAGATCACACCACAAATGATGAAGTCAAAGAACGAATCAAAAATAAAACCGGACCATATACTAACTTTCTCACTCTGGTCAGGAAACGCAAACTGCAATGGTATGGACACACCACCCGTTCATCCGGCTTTGTCAAGATGATCCTGCAAGGCAGCGTCGAGGGAAAAAGGAGCAGAGGGAAACCGAAGAAGAGTTGAGAGGGCAACATCAAGGAATGGACAGGCCTGGAACTCAAAGACACGCTCAGGAAAGCCGAAGATCAGAAGGAGTGGAGGAAGCTGGTGTCCAAATCTTCAAAAGCGCCCCGCCCGACATCCAGTCTACGGGATATGTAAATGTGAAGATGACGGTGAAGGTGTAAAAAGTACCCAAATGGGCTTAAGTGGATTGCTTGCGACACCGACGATATGAGTGGCGGGCTGCTTTCACTCGGACTGTCTGGGCACGTTGTAAGAGACAGAGCAAATCGGTAGAAAGAAGGAGACATTCGGATGACTACCCTCCTCGTGTGAGAATCGAACTCACTTCTTTTGCGTGCAATGGTTCAGAGCTATCGCCATAGCATGACATTTGGTGTTGTTCATAATTAATCCCCAAGAGCCTGGAGGGTTTTTCTTGTATCATACGTGTTCAATAGATAAGAAAGGATACAATAAGATAAGATAAGATAAGATAAGCTAAGAAAAGATAATATTTTACTGTTTTAGAGGAAAATTCGTGGCGCAACTTATTGTCAAATATTTCCTAAACTATAGGACATAGTCTCATCATCTTTTGCACAATGACTTAAATCAATTTATCTTAACAGATCAATATTTTTGTAAACACCTGTTATCTGTATTCTAGGAAGTTCCTGAATAGCTAGTAGGTGGTTTCTACAGTTTTTAGAAGGTTTACAGTTGGGGCAACATCGGTTTTAAAACCAAGTCTGTTATGTTTTCTAATCGCTACATTATTCTTATTGAACGCATGTTTTGAAAACCTCTTGTGCAAACAAGTGTTCACTATAAATCAATTTTTTTCCTAACAGGTTTTGTCATTAATGCGTACACAAAATGTGTGCTAGAAGCGGGAAGTGCTGTGAACAATCCTGTTTTCCGAGTAATGGAGATTTATAGTATTTTATATAAATCTATGTAGAAAAGTTTAAAAAATCAGGCCTCAATTGAGGAAAAATATGGTTAAGTAAATTGATACAAGCTGCTGTGCAAAGTAGGGGGGGGGGGGCATTCATTCACTCGTTAAAGAGATTCTATCTGAGGATAAGTTGCGCCACGAATTTTTGATCACACTATAATAAGCATTATGGCCCCAGCAGATCTGAGAACACTCAGGAACAGTCTCGGCTAATCGTGAAGTCTGTTTGCAGTTTATCTAAGCCCCCCACCCACCCCGACAATTCACATGGAGTGTCTTAGTAAACAAAACGAAAGTACAATAAATGATATAACAAAAGATACATCCCGAAATGTTTTCGCGTAATGGAGGTCGACAAACTACGTGTAATCTTATATTTTTTATTGACCAGACAAAGTTGAAGTTATAGATTTGTGTTGTGATATTCAAGACTGTACACTCTGACGTAATTCTGTTTTACTATGGCGGGCACCATTTGACACTACTTGAACCAATTAAAAAGCAAATATTGAAAGGTTGCGCGAACACTCGACTATAATAACGAGACTGGCGTTTTGCCCTTCACTTAGTTGTCTCTTGTTGCGCACCAGCGCAGCGAAGTTTTATAGAGAGCAAAAAGAGCGGCGCCACGATAGTGCTCTGTCTTGGTTATTATAACAAAGATTGTACTAACAAGACGCATGTAGTTCACTCGGCCAAAAAAGTGTCCCCGGAAGTCCGCGCATTGGTTTAGATGGCGCTGCAGTCTTTGTTTTTGAAGAGCTCTCTTTCGTTTCTCTAGAAGAAGAATAGAGGAATAGCACAGTTTGTTTGTTTCGCTTTTATTATTTTTCACACAAGTAGGGTAACTCTGTTCGCAAAGTCCGCGCTTTTTCGAAGAGGGCGCAAAATCGGATTTTGCGGACACGTTTTTAATTGGCTCAAAGAGAGGAGTGAACTATCTTGTTATGTACGATCTTTGATCATAAACCTAGTCTAAGGTTGAAGTTCTACTGTCGTTATTTTCTTGCTATCAATTAGAGATGGCTAAACAGTGTATGTATCGAAGCTCTTGAACCCAGAATGATAAATAAAATAAAATATAATATTGCATTTTTTCCCCAAAAAAGTTACGATATTTTCGAGTTAGCAAATTTACTGTGATGGACACAAACTATACTTACTATTTATCCTCGATACAGAGCTGACGCACTATTTTTGTGATTCTTTTTACTATCAACACTTAAAAATTGTCAGACTATGTATCTAAGCTCTTGAAGAGAAACAAAGAAAAAAAAATGTAGTGTTGCAATTTTCACATCGATTTTTGGCCCAGATAAAAAACAACAGGCTTATCTAAGATTTTATCTAAGAATGTAAGAGTGGCGGGGATTATATCGATAAGTTGAGTGTTGTCGTAAATGGACAGGCGGCTTCTTTTCTCGCTACGTCTCAAGCATGAGCAGACAGAAAAAAGTTAAGTAAGCAAGAGATACAAACAAATAATGAAAGGAATTTGATTTCTCTGATGGGAGAAGGTTGTTTCCTCGACTAAATGAAGAGATTAGCCGGATTTTTTTTTCCGATCAGAGAGCACCAACTGATTAGAAAATGTTGTTTCCCGAAGAGTCCAAAGACGTCAGAAAGATTTCCGCGAAAGTGGCCCGATTGCTTTCTCACAAGGAAGGGATTGTGGGTGATATGGGATGTTACGTAATAATGTTCTGGCTGTACACAGTTTCTGGAATGCTGGCTAAAGTTTTGATCAGACATTTCTGAAAAAATGCTGCCAGTTTGGCGTCGTCAGACAACTACTTGCTTTGCTGATAAGGAAACAAACCGGTGCCTGTGGTGTAACGGGTAGTTTGCAGTTCACGTTAAAGGCCTGGGTTCGATTCCAAAGTTGAGAAGATATTATGTTATTAAGCATTTCTGTGTGGTGATATTTCTCTTGTTGCGTCTCTGTTCACTTGTTGTCTCGTCTGTCACGATGTTTGTGAGTGTCGCTTTGTGTGGGGTTTGGATCAAGCTGTGCTGTGTCCAGTGTCCGTTCACCTGTGTATTATCGTCAGTCGCTGGTTTCCTCTCGAACGAGTAATTTGTTGTGTGTTTGATAAAGTCAGTCTTTCTAGTATGTCTAACTGATCTTGCTTTAGGACATTCCGTCTGTCTGCTCCGGCGATGTGTCCCCCAAAGCCCTGCTCACCCTTGACAAGCAAGGTTGAAGAAATCCGAATTGTGTCGATTGTGGAATGAAACATTTGCAGCAAAAAATGAAGAAAAACGTTTTAACCCAATTTGTTTTTCTGAAGGGTTGTTAACGTCACTTGGAATTCTCCACAGTCGTTTAGCTAGAAGCAAGTGATTGTATTTAATTTTAATTACGTAAGGTGTTTTTCGTCCTCTCGACATTCATTATTAAAATTTAAGATCCTTTAGAAGGCGGGTTGCTTCAACTCTACCTGTTCGAGTCAATTCAGGCTGAGAGACATACACTGTCTAAGAAAGAAGACGAAGGTACTCAATAAAAATCCTCTCCGATCGAAGTTAGTCTTCTCCGTGCGACTACGAAACGCTTAATCGCTATATCAAATACGCAGGTTAAAGTCAAGTTGAAATATTGTATCTGGGGTTACTTTTCATGGGGAATGCTCTCTAATTTCTTGATGTCGAGCGTGATATAGTGTTAGCTGTGTTCTGGAATTGTCTTTTAATAGCGCTCGTTTACGTAATAAAATTATTTAACTCTTAGTTTACTGCTAGCCACGTGGAACCTGGTGAAGAGTCACTGAAATTGAAGTACAGAAATGTGTGAAGACATGGAATAACATCAAAAGGTTATCCCAGGATAGGGAACTTTGGAACGTGTTTGTTCGTGGCCTATGCCCTGACCCAGGGTGAGAAAGGCAATGATGATGAAGTCTTTAACTCTTAGTACACTCCATGGTGAGTCGGTTCAGCAGCGCACAGCATCGCTCTGTCGTTTACAGTCATTGCAAAAATCTGTGATAGCCCAGAAAATCTATCATGTCTATGATAAATGGAAAATATGCAAGCGTACCCAAATTATGTTCTGTTTCTTGCTCTTTGAAGGAATAATAAGTTTTGGGGGGGATTTATATCACAATACTTGAATTGAATCGTAACTCATTCTACGACGTTTTGTACCCTTGTAGCTTGGTTGATCACACACTTTCTTTAATTATTTTATTTAGGTAAGTGTTTTACGGCTCTCGCAACCGCATAAGGTCATATGAGCGCGTGGGACACACCAAACATTTTCAGTTGGTAGGAAATATCGAATCTTGCCCGGCTGATAGCCGAAGCCTACTTTTATCGATTTTAGACCACCAAAGGATCTTTAACGTGCGCAACTTGGATACGGGACCTCCGCGATTTATTGCCCTTTTCAGAGAAGGCTAGGTGTATATCTTACGTGCCATAAGATCAGGGGTGTGGCTGAAAGAGAGCAGTAGAAAGGCTGCACTAAGAGTCAGGGGCCTTGACGAGGGGTAAAGGGGGTGAGGGGTGGGGGCAGAAAGTGGAGACGAAAGCAGACGACACAACATTATTAGAGAGCAGGAAAGGATGTTAAAGGAGAAAATTTTAGAGAAGAAAATGTTGGGTCGCTAGTAGGATTCGAACCCGGGACCCATTGAATGACAGGCGAACACCGTAACCTCTAGATTACGAGGGCCCCCTATGAAGCCCTGGAAGTGATAGGTTGAAACATTTTATAAATAAGTCTCCTTATTTTCTTTTTTTTTTTTCAAACAACGTGTAATTCACGACAATGGTGGTGATAGTAAATGGCATTTATCTTTATTCTTTTATGTTTTGTAATCTTTCGTTCAAAGACTACGTTCCAAATGCTGAGGTACGGAACAGAATCACCAACGCAGTGGGGCAGCATGAAGATCTACTGACAACAGTGAAGAGACGAAAATTAATATGGCATGGGCATGTCACAAGATCCACAGGACTTGCCAAAACAACCCTACAAGGAACCGTACAGGGAAAAAGAAAGAGAGGAAGGCAGAGAAGGAGATGGAAGGGCAACATTACAGAGTGGACAGGAAAGGCGATGGGTGACAATCTGAGGACAGCAGAGGACAAAGATAAACGGCGAGAGCTGGTTTTCAGAATGATGCAGTGGTGCCCCCACGGTTGCCCCAACCACGGATAGAAGAAGTAGGAAGAAGAACCTTGGTGTTATGAGTAAGATAAAGGTGTCGCACAAAACAACGATTGGCTGATGAGGCGCCCCAGGTGCCGCTGTCCAAACCTACCAAACAGAGACACGACGACTGGCCGGGGGAACGTGGAACCCCGCAAGGAGGTAGCCTACAAAAGCGCCCGTGTGGGATGTAGTGAGCGCGCACGCACACATCTTGGGGAGCAGCTATCTTTTGGATCGCGCGCGCGCGCGTGTGTGTGAGTGTGAGAGTGAGCGAGTGTTGAGTACGGCGTCTACGCCGCGGAGACGCGCGCGCGCTCTCTTTCCCTCTCCATTTCTCACCTTCTCTCTCTCTCTCCCTCCCTCTTTCTCTCTCCCCCTCCCCTCTCTCGCAGCCAGCGGTTCTCCCATGTCCCCGCCGGCTGGCAGCTGTAACCCACCGAGGTGTGCACGCGGACTACACTTAGAAAAAGTGTCGTAACTTACTTATCTTTGTTTTGTTTTGTTGCGCAGATCTTGTTCTGCCGCCGTATCTATCGCAGGTGGGCCTGATTGTCCAAGATTGTCATTATCTAGAGACAAATAAAGCCGCTGTTTTATCCTAAAAAAATAAATATCACAAAAGAGGTATCTTTCACATAATTATTTTGTACGCAGTTATCAATTCAAAGTGTTCTGTATGAATAACACTTTAAAAAAAATCACTTGTTTGGAAATCTATTACCAAAAGTAAAATTTCTGCCACTTTCAGTTTAAAAAAATGCAAGCCGAAATCCCCTGACGTCTGTTTTGAAGGATACAGTCTATTTCTGATACTTTAACATGTGGTCCATCGGGCAAAGAATTGTGTCAATGTATTACAGAAAGGACGACTTATGACAGATACACCTTCCACGACTGGGCATGACATAATATGCTAACCGACCGTCTTCTCTTTCATTCTGATTCTCAGTAAAAAGAAACTTGGACTTTTCTCGTTTCGGACGGACCTTCTTGGGAATGCTTCTATCAATAACGGTACCACACTAACAATGCGATTCGTACTTCAGAGAGAGTTGGACGGCTGGGGTTTAGTTCTAAGAGTGTGAGGATTTCTTCTTCGCAGATGTTCGGATTTGTATGCATGCGGTTCTCGCTTTTGTTGTAACAGATTCTGTGGATCCGTCCGTGAGGATGACCAGTGGCACTGACTGTGGGGGTCAGTTTATGAGGATACGCGTCTGGATATGAGGGATGCGTTCAGGTAACGTTCACGTTTTAATTGCTTTTTTTGTTATATTGCCTTTAGATAATGAATAATAATAATAATGATGATAATAATAGTAATAATAATAATAATAATAATAATAATAATAATAATAATAATAATAATAATAATAACAATGATGATTTTAGTTACAATAGTAACAGTTATATAACAATTGTATTTATATCCATGATTTACAGCATGATCTATGCGCTTTATAACTTTTTATTGAAGAGGCTTGTACTTTTGTATCGGTTGTATTTATATAGAAGAATAAAACGAGGGTTAGATAATATGAAATGATTGTGAAAGACAACAACGGCACCGCGAACATAGAGTTTTTGAGTTGTTTCGTCTCTTCCGGCCCCCCCCCCCCCCTCCCTCGCCCCCAAAAAAACCGCAAGTAAAAACATTAGCAAAAACAAACACACACCAAAACGACTGACAAAAAGCGGAGAACAATATAGAAGCTAATTAACAACAACAGAATCAACAATTTGAATTAAAAAAAGATCACTAAGCAAAAAGAGAACAAACATTCTTATATAAACAGCTTTGAGTTTCTGTCATCTTATTGTTATAATGTATAGCGACATAATAAAATTCTTGTATTGCACTGTTGGTAACGTTAAACGCATTCTGTGCCATAAAATCAATCATTTGACATAGCGGGTGGTTTGAGAGAGCCACTGGGAGGTCATATATTTTTTAAATTCTTTTCTTTCCATCTTCTGCTTCTCCGTTTGCCTATCTTGTGGTAATATGCCTCTCTCTACGAAATGTCACGATTCATTCAAAAAGCAGCTTAGTTGTTCGTTGACTGTGCATAAAAGAAGAAGAAATAGGGAATTGGATCGCGGCACCCGTAGGGCACACTTCTTTTCTTTTCCTTTGTTGTTTCTTTTTCTGTCTTTTCGTCTCACTTTTTTCCTGCACTGAAGGGTCGTATTGCGTCGACATGCGTCCCCTTATACAAACAAACAAACAAACAAACAAACCCACTCCTCCCAAAACAAAACGAAACTAAAACAAACAAGACCAGAATGTAAACGCAGACTTTCTGCAAGCTTATTTAGTCATGCACCTGCTATTTTATTTGCAGGAGGAAACACAAGAAGTTGTAAATAAAGCTTCCCCCAAAAAAGGAGAAAAGAAGGAGCACACTTTTGCAGATTGTTTCTGTTTCAAACAGTTGGCATCAGTTCATTACGAAAGGGTACTGAAAGAAAAAGAAAAATATTATTATCCAGCTGAGTACGGTTTCAATCTTTCCTGGCTCACTAGACGTGACTCCAATTTGTCTTTGAACAACTGACCCTTTTAACCAGTTCCCACATCTAGATTTCTCCCACTGGCGAGATCGATAAAGGGTTAAAAAGGTCAAGCGAACGGTCAGCGATTACGTGATCAATAAAGTCAACAATCTCTCTCTTTGGCGGAGTCCATTCTTTTCACAGCCCGGCCGTTCACAGGCTGATCATTCATACATTTGAAGAAAAATAGAGTATTTATTATTTACTTATTTCATTTTTGGGGGGATATTGTTTCACTTTAATTGTGACGTCGGTGGCCTAGTGGTTAGGCTACCGGTCTCGTAATTGTGAGATTGCGGGTTCGGTAGTTCGAACCTCAGCTCAGTTCGACGTTGTGTCAATAGGAAAGACACTTTACACGAATTTTCCATTTGGTTAAGTCCTTTCGGAGATGGACACTAAACTCGGAGGTCCTGCCTCTCAAATAACCTAACAGTGTTGATAGGAGCGCTAGACAGGCACCATTTCACCACTTTCACTTCAATTTACTTTAAAATAAAATCAAGGTTTTTTCTGTCCTAGAACCGCAATGTGAGGTGTAGCGTTTAGGATCTTCCTTGTTGCACGCAAAGGGCGTGAGTTATATTTCCGAGTGAGGAAATTGTCTTATTGAGTATCTCCGCCTTTCCGCTAGAATTCTGTTGCTCACTTAGTCCAGGTTGGCTCTGAGAGACTGGATCGAAGCAGCCTGAATGTGAAATGACCTAAATTATTTCGACGTGGGCGTAAAACCTTTGGAATCATTACAATCAGTTCTTTTCTTAGACCCGGATAAGGTCAAATCTTATAATAATCCAAATCGGCCTAAAAGCCCCGCAGCTACCCTACCTACCTACACCCATCCCAAATGCAAGCTCATAAATTATTGACCCGGGGGGGGGGGGGGGGGGGGGGGGAGTGTTAGAGTAAAATGACTCAGAATACCGCAGTTTTTTCTTGCCAAAAAATGAAACGAGACTGAGACCCATACGATACTTTAACTGTGATAAATTTATTAACAAATACATGCCTTACAGTATACAAATTATAACTGTTTGGTTTTTAAAATACCGCTGCTCCAGCATATTCCAAGTGTAAACAGTTTTTATAAACAGTTTTATAACAGCGTGGGATGGACTGTACGAGTTTGGAGAGAATTTTAAAAAATGTTGGTTTTGTTACTCCCCCATTGATACAATTTAGATCATTTAGGAGGCAGGCTACAGACCCTTGCTGCCAGGGCCAAACCGGACTGGGATACGACATCATAGCAGAAAGACCCTGATACTCGATAAAAAGTTTCCCCGCACGGGAATCAAACTCGGGTCTCCTGCGTGCGACAGCGAAGCTATATCCAAAATCCAATTCCCGCAAAAAAAAGTTTTGTGTTAACAAACTAGAAGCATATTATTACTTTTTAAATGCCTTTATTTCCAAGGCTCCTAGTTTGTAGCGGTTAGGAGCCTCGTCATTGTATAAAAAAGACATGAGTTCGTTCCCTGTACGAGGAAAATTTTCACCAAGTAGCTCCGTCTGTCTGTTGGGACGACGTGTCCCTCCCAGCCATAGCTGACCCTGGCTAGCAGGATAGAGGGAACCTGCGTCCTAAGTGATCTAAGCTGTGTCGAAGGGGGCGTAAAAACACCCATAATTACTTCTTAGCCACATCCAGATTTCTTCCATTGGCGAGATCGATTAAGGGCTAACACGGTCAAGCGAACGGTCAGCGAAAAATGTGATCAATAAAATCAACAATCTCTGTTTGAGGACTGCGTCTATTCTTTTCAAAGCTCGCCAGTCCTTACCTTGATTAGTCAGAAATATGCCAAAAACATTCAAATTCAAAATCATTATTATTTTCTTTCTTTTTTTTTTTGCTGCTCGAGAACAGAATCTATGTGGTGTGAAGATTAGACATTTCACTATTGCATGCTGAAGACGTGAGCTCGATTTTTTAGAGCGTGTGTTCTTTTTTAAAAAATCGTGTATCTCTATCTGTCAGCTGGGATATTATATCTCCCTTAGCCCGGGTTGACTCCAACAGACTCAAACCTGGTGGCTTCCTGAATGGTTTTTAAATCATGTCGATGAAGGTGAAAAGCATTTGCATTTATCTCCATGTTCCAAGTACATACATTTGTCAAAAAGCGTTTGAGTAAAAACAAAAACAAAACAACAACAACAACAAACAAATCAACTCTTTATAAAACCCACTGATCAGAGGAGAACCCCCCCCCCCCACCCCAAGAAAACAAAGCAAATCAAAATTCTATTGAGAAACAGTGATAAGAGTTATTTTTCATCTTTTGTTTTGATTAGTTTAATCCAGAATCTGTTTTGTGGAAAGAAAGAACTTTGTCATATTAAGGATACAGCTGCTTGAATACCGGTTCTCTTATTTGATGATAGAATCATGCTAATATTTTTTACCCGATTGCCTTTTCACCCTCGATTACCGATATTTTCATTAAACGATTTCTTTTCTTTCTTTCTGTCCTTTTCCTGACTTTCCTTTTCTTTTCAAACAATTTTAAGCTTTTCTGTCTCTCTGTCGCACAGATTAGTCGGTGTGTTTGTCTGTTTTTATTATAAGGGTTTGCTTGTCTTTTTGTTTGTTTGTTTTGAGCTTTGTTCTCGCCCAATTTTTATTTACCTGTCTGTTGGTTGGAAAAATGTCAGAGGTTGGTCCTGTTTGTAATCTTACAATCTGTTATTTCTGTCTGTTTGTCCTCTTTTTTTTTAACGACACTAAATGGTCGTTATTATGTAGGCGTGTTTTTACATACACCAAGGAATTGTTATTGTGTCGATATGCTTCTCTTCACTGAAAAAACCAACAACAACACACACACACAAAAGAAACAAACACCCCTACCAAAAAAACAACAAACAGCCCCCTTAAAAAAAACAATCGACAAGAAACAAACGAATCAAAGAACAAATAAACAGAAAAAGAAGCCCCCCCCCCGCCCCCTTTCCGCCAATCCAACACAGCATAATTATATAGTTTGTCAGTTGCTCTGTTTTTAACCAGTCTTACACCTGTACTGTTAACTGCTCGCACATATTTTTCTCTCTTTTATTATATTTTAAAATCGGTCACTCGTTTCAGACTAAGGTCTGTGGCGCAGCAGTGAGGTGCGCCACCATTTCGTGTAGAAGACGCGAGTTCGGACTCCATACTATGGCTCTAATTTTCATCGAGTATTTTCGCCTGTCTTCTTGGATGTTGTATCCTTCTTGGGCTGGGTTGGCCCTGACAAGGAGGGTCTAAGAAGGTCGTCTCTTAAATGATCTAAACTATGTAAAACGTCTACGGTTAGGATTTTATTTCACTTGCTTTACACGTGCCTGAATGCAGTCCTCGTCTGTAGGTGGTTAGGGGGTGCTCTGGTGTGGTTTGCTCTTTCTTTACTTTCAAACACGAATCGTCCTTATCTCTCCTCCGTCTTTTTAGTGTTTGTTACTTTCTTGTAACACCTCTAATCTTCCCCACTTACATGTCTTTATTGAGTTGCAAGTGCCGGAGAACTCTTATTTTAAAAAATAACTTAAAAAACCCAGCAAAAAAACAACAACAACCAAACAAACCAACAAACAACCCCCCCCCACAAAAAAACCCCCGAAAGGAAAAGCAAAAACTTGCTTCACAAGTCTTAGTGTATGAGCGCACCCCTCATCTATTGTCCTACTACCCCGCCCTCATTTTCTCCACAACATTATTGGCCCTTCATTTCGCTTATAGCTGTTTACATTATTATATATTTTTCAATATTACCAAACTCTCATACTTCCTTTCCCGTCCTTCTATCCCTCTCTCCACCCCCCCACCCACCTCTATCCCCCCTTCCTCTCTCTCGTCCCCCTTCTCTCTTTCTCACTCCTTTCCTTCGTTCATTGATTTATTCGTTCACAGGTTTATTGATTTATTTAGCCTATTTCCTACGAGTACTCAAAGACTAACCCGTGCGTTTTGTCATGCTAATATGGGTGGGTGAGTGAGAGCGGGGGATGTAACATATCTCTTTATTTCTACAAGTCACGAGAGAGGGTCACTGCTTAAATTTAATCAAACCCTGGTACTCATACCAAAAGCTCGTTTCCACATGTTTGAAATATTTAAATACCTCTCCTTTCTTTCTTTCTTTCTTTCTCTCTTTCTTTCTTTTTCTCTTTCTTTTTTTCTTTCTTTCTTTCTTTCTCTCTTTCTTTTTTTTCTTTCTTTTTTTTCTTTCTTTTTTTTCTTTCTTTCTTTCATTCATTCATTCTCTCTTTATTTCTCTGTCTGACTGTCGTTCTGTCTTTCATAGTGGGCAGAGTACAACTCGTAGGAAAGTATTTTTTTTGGTTTGTATCCATCTGTTCTTTCTGTCTATCGGTTTTCCTTTTTAGTTGTTGCACCAAATGACCATTATTGTGTCGTTGTGGTCAACTTAATGAGAAAAATTTATCTGTCTGTCTGTCTGTCTGTCTGTCTGTCTGTCTGTCTGTCTGTCTGTCTGTCTGTCTGTCTGTCTGTCTGTCTC
>NW_004797467.1:388830-396896 GCF_000002075.1 Aplysia californica | reverse complement strand
GAAATTATACGCCTCAGTTCAGTTAAACATTGTATTACAATGCTGATAATCTTATGCAGATTACACCCTGGTAAGTGAATCTGATAGTCCAGTTGAACGTAACTCTCGCTCTCTCTCTCTCTCTCTCTCTCTCTCTCTCTCTCTCTCTCTCTCTCACTCTCTCTCCCCCTCACTCTCTCCCTCCAAAAAAAGGTAAAATTGTTAACATAATGCATTCAATCCTGTGGTTTATGTGTAAGCTTAGTGAGCTTTGAGGCGATGATCACAAATTAAACCTTAGATTTATGAGCTGAATAAAAAAAAAATCCATAATTCTTTAAAACTCTACCTGAGCTCTGGGTGATGAGTCACCATACAACACGACACAACTGCTATATGCATGCTGCATTTCAACTAACCTGTCTTCTGCAGGGAGGAGTCATGTCGTTTTGGTGAATAAAAAAAAACAAAAAAACAAAAAACAACTAAAAAGAAAAATTAAACAAAAATAACAAAAACCCCACCCCAAAAAAGCGCCCCCCAACCCCGCCCCACAAAAAACCCCAGACCAACCCTTTCAAAAATAACCTCCTCCCCCTAAAAAAAAAGTAAAACAAAGAACCAGACACTTTAGCAGCGTGGTGAAATCAGGCTCTCGTTAATTTTGGGTCATATGGCGATGTTGGTATCATCTTAATGCTTGTCCATTTGCCATGCTTTGGATGAAAACAATATCTATTTATCTTGGATACAAGTCAAGATATTGGTGATTTGAGGAGGGGGGGGGGGGTTGTTTCAGAGGTAAAATAAGCGAGAAAATTGCCGCCAAAGTTGAGTCATTTCCTAAGCTTGAGAGCCCATGGAAACTGAAAATTTACATCTCTTATGCCTTAAATCAATTTTTTTTCAGCACAATCCACACAGAAACGTGTTCTTTAAAGGGCATGAAAGGAGTTGAACCAAAAAACACAAATTCTATAAAAATTCCCATACCTGCGGAAAAATGCCAGTCTCTTCACTTTGCCTTTTTTGACAAGTGCCTGATTTCACCACGCTGCCTCACTTTTATTACCCCCCAGCCCCCACCCCCAAAAAAGCCACAAAAAACCCAAAACAAAACAAAACAAAACCAGCCAAACAAACACAAAACCCCCTCTTATGCTGGTGAGATTTTTTCAGAGAACTTTTCTGCTTTTAAGTGCAATTTATAATAATATAATACCTCACAAATAGACGACGCCCGAGGTCGGCAGACACTTGTGCACCTTGCTCTTGTCCCAGTGAACTGACTGAAGAGGCCACCCACTGTGTGTTACGGCATTGTCTGTCTCTGCTGGTTTTTTTCCCCTTGGTTAACGAGAAGCAAATCCATGCGATGGCGGTGTTTTAGTGCTTGAAAAAAAGCAAAACAAACGTTAACAAGAGAGAGAGAGAGAGTAGAGAGAGAGAGAGAGAGAGAGAGAGAGAGAGAGAGAGAGAGAGTGTGTGTGTGTGTGTGTGTGTGTGTGTGAGAGAGAGAGAGAGAGAGGGAGAGAGAGAGAGAGAGAGAGAGAGAGAGAGAGAGAGAGAGACAGAGAGACAGAGACAGAGACAGAGAGAGAGACATAGACAGAGACAAAGACAGAGGCAGAGAGAGAAAGAGACAGACGGACACAGCGAGAGAATTGAGAGAGAAGGAGAAGACAGAGAGAAAGAGAAGGGAGAGAAGGAGAAGACAGAAAACAAGAGAAGAAATAGAGAGAGAGAGAGAGAGAGAGAGAGAGAGAGAGAGAGAGAGAGAGAGAGAGAGAAGACGAGAGAGAGAGAGAGAGAGAAAGAGCACAGAAAAGTAGCACCCTCCAACCGTCCACTTATCAGGTGTTTCAGGTGTTTTACCACTGCGCTGCTTGCTGCTTTTTCTGTTTCTCTTGGTAGACAGAATTTAAACAGGTACTTTGTTCCCGCTTGTACACTCTCACAACAGATGGAACCGTCCGGTGCTTTGATTCTCATAATCATTATAACGTTAAAGTTTAGTAACAATACTAATGATAATGACAGAAGGCAATAAAAAAGATGAAAATGATACATTTGTAGGCCTACTACAATAGTAATTAATCACAACAATAACGAAAAACAATGATAATAATAATGATTGTATAATAACAATAATATACGAATAATAATAATAATAATAATAATAATAATAATAATAATAATAATAATAATAATAATATAATAATACTGACGATGATAATAATGATCGTGACACCATAGTGAAACAATGATAATAAGAATAATAATAACGATGATAGTAATAATAGTTATAGTATAGTTTTAGTATTGATGCTATTGATGATAACCACACAAAGATAACAATAACAATAACAATAACACAATTAATCACGATAACAACTAATTGTATTTCTATAGCGCGCAATAATTATCCTCGTTAGAAAGTAAGCTCTGTGGTCTTTACAAGAAATGTGACCATAGCAGCTGACCCAGTGATATCCACAAACCTTTTCAACTCCCGGGGCAATGTTCAGCTACGCATTGAAGTTGCAAAGCTCAGTCAGATAAGTTAACATACAATTTTACACCTTCCAAGGAAGCAGCAGCAGCAACAACAACATAAGAACAATAACAAGAGCAACACAACAACAGTAACTATAACAACACAAACAACAACAGCAACAACACAAAACAGCTACAACACAGCATCGACACAACAACGATAACGATAGGCATTATGTGATCACCCCCCCCCCCCACCTACCATAATAAGACTACGGAAACAGAAACAAATTTTCTAGTTATCTAAATATTCTGTACACAACCCTATGACTCATTGACTGTGAAGGCTAAGCCGAGGAGTAATGGATGTCAAATTATTCGTTATCAACGAAATATAATTCAGCGAACATTTTTCCCAGGAAGGAAAATGACCAAAAGTATTGTTTCTATCGTGACATTTTCCTACGATTGCGAAATTAGTATTCTCTCTCTCTCTCTCTCTCTCTCTCTCTCTCTCTCTCTCTCTCTCTCTCTCTCTCTCTCTCTCTCTCTCTCTCTCGAAAAGGATCAAAGTGGTATAGATATATATATATATATATATATATATATATATATATATATATATATATATATATATATATATATATATATATATATATATATATATATATATATATATATCTCCTCTCTATTTCTTTTTCTCTTCCTCTTTCTTTTGCTTTATCTCTCTCTCTCTTTTACTCTCTCTCTATCTTTTACTCTCTCTCTATCTCTTACTCTCTCTCTCTCTCTCTCGCTCTCTTTCTATCTTTCTAACGCTCTATCTCTTACCTTCTTACTCTTTTTCCCTCTCTGTGTTTGTGTGTGTGTGTATGTGTGTGTGTGTGTGTGTGTGTGTGTGTGTGTGTGCATGTGTGAGTGTGAGTGTGTGTGTGTGTGTGTGTTTGTATGTGTGTTTGTGTGTGTTTTTGTATGTGTGTGTGTGCGTGTTTGTGTGTGTGTGTGTGTGTGTGTGCGTGCGTGCGTGCTTGCGTGCGGACGGGCGTGCATGTGTGTGTGTGTGTGTGTGTGTGTGTGTGTGTGTGTGTGTGTGTGTGTGTTTGTGTGAGTAGTGAGTGTGGTTTGGGAGAGAGGCAGGGGAATGGGGTATAGTATGAGTCGAAACGGGAGTGAATCAAAATTCCTCGTGGATGTCTTATAAAACATTTCCCTTAAGTTAAGTAATTTCAAAGTTAAGGTATATATCACGCAGGTGGGTGGAAAGCGGCACACTGGTAGGTCCTTCTTGTTATTTTCCTTTTTGTTGTTTCTGTCTATCTGTATGTCAGACGTTTCCCTCGCATTTAAAAACGGCATCGATGTCCCTCTCTTTCCTCAGTGTCAATTTTAGTAAGAGTTTAATGGCATTTGCAACACAGATCGTTCGTGATAAAAATCCCAGAAGATTAGAGTTGTTTTATCAGAGAATAACATACAGAGAAAAGAAGGAGAAGAGATTTATAGGATGATAGATGCTTGGCAGGAGGAAAACAAGGAGCAAACCACTTTAGAGCACCCGCTAACATCACACTCTCTTTTCGAAACAACGGAACAATTTGAGGCTTATAACTAGTAGGCCTACTTTGGTATTGCCATCCGAAGAACTAAAAAACGTCGCTGGTTGTCTTTTCAACTCGGCAATTTTTCAACAACGCAATACAAGACTCAGGAATGGCTGCAAGTCTGGAAATGGAGATGAATCTACTGTAATTTGGTATCTGAACCAGAATGCCAAATATTCTTACAATTTGCTACCTAGAGTTTGTCGATGATAATTGCTCTGAGGTATTAAAACAATGTCGTGACGATTCTTGTCCTACATTGTCATGACCGACAGACGTGATATCTGTTAATTGGAAGCTGGAGGCAACCAAAAACAAACTAACAAACAAAACAAAAAAACCAACAACCCCCAAACCCCCCAAAACAACTAAAGTTGAACGTGAAGGTATCACTATGAGCTTAACTCCCCTTCCAAATATGAAAAAACCCGACCCAAAAAGCCAGATCTGATCTTCTGTGAAAAAAATAAATTAATCTTTGATAGGACCGACCGAGCGGAAGAAGTGGAGAACCCTATAAACTCCCCAACGTTAAAATAAATGTTTCCACAGGATTTGAGCCTGGGTAAATCGCACCACAGCCCAGTGGGATACCAGCTGATGGCGAGCGTGAAGGCGAGGGCAAAAACGTAAAACAGACAGATTATAAATTGGGGATTCTCGTGTGCGATTGTCCCTGACGCTTGGAACATACATTCTGAATATCGGACACTCACATTGTAAAAAAAAGGTGGAACAGGAAAGCAATGGCTCAATTCTGTCTGGAGTATTTCATAATGTTACATATCGATCGAAATCTAAAAAATTCCAAGGATCGAATTCCTGATAATCTGACTGAGTCATGTTTTTAGGGATATTGAATTCCACCTTCGTTTGAATTTTGTAGTCCAAAGAGCGTGTGTTTTCTTCTTAAAAGTGACATAAATGTGTTTATTATTTATTATAGAAAAGAAGAGAAAGTTTGCTAGGTTTGGGTTGTAATTGTAACTGCAAATGTTTTATGTCCCCATCAACACAATTAAGGCCTGCGTCTGTGGTGGAGCAGTAAGGCGCTTCGCCGTCACATGCGCAATACCTGAGTTAGATTTCGGCGTGGGGAGAATTTATACCGAGTATCTTTGACTTTCTCCTTTGGTGTTATATTTTTCCTCTCAGCCTTAACAGGCAGAGTCGAAGCCCGCATCATAAATTGTTTTAAAACTTTCAAAATTTGAATACTAGATCTATTTAAATACTGTAACAGGCTTGCTGCTTAGACCCTGCCTTTTCAGGGCTAACCAGGGGTAAGATGGATACAACGTCCCAGTAGAAAAAGGAGATAGCCTACTCGAAAATAAAATTCTCCCCACTCGGAAATTGAACTCAAGTCTTCTACATACAATAGCGAAGCTCTGAACTGCTAAACCGTAGATACCGGTACAATTTTGCTTGATACAAAACGCTGGTTTGGTTGGTTTTGGTTGGGCTATGTTTAATGGCCCTTTCCGATAAGGCGCCCACATTCCATAAGCTTCTCCTCCGTTTTACTCTTCCTGTCGTCTGCGACAGAGGAGAGTGGTGTCAAAGAGTCATAGAAATTGTCTGGAAAAACATTTATAAGGGATTTTGCCAGGATGCAATCGGGGACCTTCAGACGGCTTGGCTTGAGTTTGAATATTGATGCTGTCTTTGCGTGGAAAATGAAAGAGGGAAGACGGGAAGAAAATATGTTGATTGTAAATGATTGTTAGTAATCGACGTTATTGGTGTAGTGATTAGGCGCTTCACTGTCGTTGGCTGAAGACGTGGGATCGATTCCCGAGTCGGGATCATTTTTTTAGTCGAGAATCTCGGTCTTTTTGCTGGGACGTTTATGTCTCAGCCAGGAATAACCCTGACAGGTTGGGCCTAAGCCCTCCTCCAAAGTAATCTTGATTGGGACAATTAGGGTGTAAAACGCTGTAAAACATTTTGAGTAATAGTAAAAGATTGTACACGACCGTAAATGATAAGAAATGTTAAACGCGTTAATTGACATAACTTAGATTTTTACGAACGCGAATTAAGTTTGCCAGGACCAGCCTCTTCTGAGGAGGTTGCAACACCGATGGGAAAAAGGAGATTCTATATGAAAGAAACATGTCCACGCAGGAATTAAACTCACTTCATCTGCACGCAAAATCGAAAAATTAATTGGTGATTGAAGAAAAAAGATGGATGGAGAAAGGAACTTCTATTTTTTGCCTTACTCGTTTTGCTTTAGTAAGGTTTTGTTTGGTCTTTTTTTTCCTTTGCTTTTCCAAAGGCGTCCGCGGTATTGCAGTAGTCAGGCGCTTCGCTGTCGTACACCGGAGACAGACGCAAGTTCGATTCCCGGTTGGGAAGAAAGTTTTCGTCGAGTTTCTCGGTCTTTCTGCTGGGCTGTTGTAACCATCTTGATTATTATTCCCTGTCTTCCCGCATTTCTTTACATTGACTTAGTCCACTGTCCTTTATTCACCAGTCAAGAGACCCCTTAGCCCTTCTCAGGGTCACGGGGTGAGGGGGGTGCATTGCTTAATGCTTCATCGGTTATCTCCTCCACCTCTGACGGTCATGGGCAAGGATTAGTGCTGTGTTCACTTACATTCAATGTGTCATGGGCAAAGATTTGCCTGTTGTCGCCCACCCTCCTCTTGAGTTGATTTTTTGTAGGTGTCCTTTATATTATAAGTCCAATGAAAATTCGCTTCATCATGACGTAATTATTGCTTGCTGTCAACATTGCAGTCTTTGGGCTGTCAGTGCGGAACAGAAGAGGTTGAAGTGTTATAGAAAGTTGGTCAGTATACTGTGATTCAATTGTTGGGTTATTGTTTAGTTTCTGTAAGAATTTTACGGCACTTGCGAGCAACACGGTCATATTAATACGAAATATTAAAGGTGTTACAAGAGAGTAACAGACACAAATAAAAGAGGGAAAGGACGACATAATGTTTGATAGAAAAGATGGTGCAAACCGAATCTGAGCACCCGGCAACTACCCACGTTGGGTTATTGTAGTTGTCAGTAATTGTAATTGTTTTACGCCGGCATCAACACAATTTATTTTGACCATATAGGAGGCGGGATGCTTCAGCCTGCCTGCCAGGGTCAACCCGTGTAGAGCGAGATACACAATCCTTACAGGCAAACAAAAATCCTGGATTAACAACAACCAAATATCACCCGAAACAAAACAAAGAAAAAATAAATAAAACCTAAATGAACAATAAAAAAATTCGGCCCCATTTGGTGCTCAGCATATTTGGTATTGTTGTCATTTCAAAAGTGTCAGGGGGAAGAGAATGCTGATTGGCCCATTTTTTCTAAGCACAGACTGAGCTGCCAGGAAGATGTCTTGTAAGAAAGAGGTTAATGTGTCATATCGACAGAGCCAGGGTCTAATTGCTTTTTAACAACTAGGTTATAAATAATAAAATATCAAAGGTTGTAGACAATTTAATGATAAGCCCAGAGGGAGAACCAGAGAGAAAGATCCAATTCTTCTTCCCTTTTGAACTCTTACTGTTTCGAATGGAGACGTGAACTAGTAAATTCAATTCTAGTTAGCATAGTTTTTCGTAAACCTCAATCACTGATATTATATTCATGAAAGTCTATATCAAAACCAAACCAAACACAACCAAACAAAAGGTTCCGATTTTTATATTTTCTTGCTGCATATTATATTGTGTCTGTGTCTGCGTCTATTGTATGTAGATTAAAATTTAATGACTTTGTCGAGCGACTAAAATGAATGCAGTAAAAAAAAAAAAAAAAAGCCTCAAAGCTTGTTGTTTTTTAATACTGTTTCCCTTTAAAGTAATAATTAGTCGGTTCATTATTTCATGTGATCAGATAATGAGGGAATTTTTGTTTCAAGATATAGATTACGTATTTCTTGGATTATGGTGTTGAACTGTTTGATATAATCTAGGTTTTATTTGTCTTTCTTGAGTCTCGTGACTTTTGAAATATAGTTGTATATAT
>NW_004797467.1:386215-387575 GCF_000002075.1 Aplysia californica | reverse complement strand
TAATAATAATAATAATAATAATAATAAAAATAGACAGATAGTATTTGTATGGTGCAAATTCCCGCTCAACAGGAAGCTCTATGCGCTTTACAGCCTATATTTTAACCCCAACAGACCTGACAGCATTCTGAAACAATCTCAACTTTCTGGGAAGCATAAATACAGTGCAAGCTGCCATTTTACAGGCGCTTATTAGAACACTAAAATACTGACAATATATCTTTTGCCGTCTATGGCCGGTACCCATTCACACCTGGGTGAAGGGAGGAAAATTCCTGTACTGTGCCTTACCCAAGGATACGACGTCTGATCCCTAGGAGGGGAAGTTTCCGCGGAGACTAACTTTACTTTTCCGATCCAGCGGCCTTTTGTGTTCTAGCCCTTTGGCCTATCGATGTGGCAAAGAATTTACAGGTTTTAATCACCTGTGCTTTGTCGCTGTATAGAGTATTTCCGATGTCTGGGGAGGCAGGTAGGTAGGTGCTACGCAGGTCGCAAAGTGCAGGGCAGGTAAAGAGGTGGTGTGGAGACAAAAAAGATATCTCCGCTTTCCTATAGCGCTGTCTCCGTCTGTATGCTTGCGCTGTCATCAGCTCAGTCTGGGTTGGTCCTGTCGGACAATGTCGAACCAGTCTGTCTGTGAAATAATCCAAATTGTTTCGATGGGGGATACAATTTTTATTGACATTTTACCCTCAAATGTAAGTGGACATGGGCATCACGAACGAACATGTGTGATGCTTTACAGCCTAATTATACCTTCTCCTCTTTTCACTTCCCCACCCCCTTCCATGATAATTAAAACACCACCACCACCACCACCACCACCGCCACCAAGAACAACAACAACATAACAACAACAGCAACAACAGCAACAACAGCAACAACAGCAAAAACAAAAACAAAACAAAACACCCCCATCCAAAAAAACCCCGACATCATCTCCCTCCCCCGGCATAAGACATCAACGAACAAACAGAAAAAAACAGACAAAAACATTGATCTATACTTGAATGGAATCCTGGAAATTATTTTTGAAAAAATGAAGTAAAATTCACAATTGAAATACGAATGGTGATTTATTCCTAACAGTTTCAATTCCGACGTCGTATATATATTATGATAGATCACCCGCTTATCTTCAGCCCTGCCGACTGTATTTTCTTACGTTTTTGATAATCCACAAGGACAGAATAAGAGAATGATAGCATAGCGTGCGTATAACATGCCGCAACACTATAGGTCCTCCGGGGGTTGGAGGTCATGGGATCAAAGATTGGAATGTATGGCTTAGCTAAAAGAAGGTGGGCATTGATCTATATTCTCGTCAGTATCATGGGTGGGGTTGGGAGGGGAGGGG
>NW_004797467.1:384748-386015 GCF_000002075.1 Aplysia californica | reverse complement strand
GTGGATGAGTGAGTATGAAGAGAATTTTAAATTAACACTCGCACATCAATCATTCCTCAGTGTCTATGTGCGGGAAACTATCCAGCCACATTTATGCCAACGTCTTATAGGAAACCATTACATTCTGTGGCTGATACAATGCTCGGTTTCTCTCGCTGTCGCAGGGGCAACTCCGATCTTACTCCTGAGCACTGTTTATTATTGCGAGTGAACCCAATTTAATGTCTTTGATTTCAGCCGAACATTGGAGAGCCTTTTGCATGTAAAATGTCCAGTTATAAATAATACGGATCCGCCTCCAGAGGATGGGAGTTCAATTCCCAAGTTGGGGGAGTTTTTAAAATAAAGTATCTTTGTCTGGATACGGCAGAATGTGCGACGGCAGCTCGAGACCGTGAAGGGAAGAGGGTATTTACACGTCAACCTCTGAGTCAGAGATGATATCTTCAGGTGTCCAGGTATCTTTGCCTGTCTGCAGAGAAGTATTGTTATTGACCTTGAAAGGCGGCGTTGAAATGCTCATCTTCCAAATGGTTTAAGTCGTGTGTCGACGGTGATGTAAAACATTAAACGAATACAATGCTTATTATAAATGCTTACTGTTAAAAACAATCTGGAAACGACAAATGCAGTTTTTGGGACACCTGAATATACATATTAAAGGTCTTGAAAATCTAGCTCTCACTGGCAACATTGAAGGCAAACGAGGCAGGGGTAGGTCCAGAGCAATCTACTTAAGGAATCTAAACACATGGCTAACGGGGAAAGATCATGGAAACCTAGCTTTTTTAAGAGTATCCGAGCAAAGGAATGAATGGAGAACCATGATCGCCGATGTCTGCCGCAGGTCTGGCACTGTTGATGATGATGATGATGATGATGATGATGATGATGATGATGATGATGATGATGATGATGATGATGATGATGATGATAATGATGATGATGATTACAAATGTAGATAAGCGCAGCCGTGCCTGCAGTTTCTGTCCTTTTGGTTGATTAAAAAACCCCAGACCACATAAATCCGTCACCGTCATTCATGACACTCGCGCCCAAACAACGCCCGTGGTATAGCGGTTAGGTCCCTCGCTATCACACACAGAACACATAAAGTAGGATTCCCGTGTTGGGATGTTTCTTTTAAAAAAATCTAATATCCCCGTCTGTCTGCTGGCATGTTGTATCCTTCTCTGCAACAACTGGCCATGACAAGTAGTGTCGAAGCAACCCACCTCCTAAATGATCTAAATAGTGTCGGGGGCGG
>NW_004797467.1:383370-384411 GCF_000002075.1 Aplysia californica | reverse complement strand
CCCCCCCACCCGAAAAACCCACACAAACAAAACTACAAGCCCAAACAAATCAGCCAATGAACCATTCCATTTTGGGCATAATCGGTTCTCAAGTTCAACAAATTTCTGAAAAGAAAGAAACTAAAGAGCCCTCCAATGATATGATGAATAATGCAGCGACACTGATTGCAAATCCCGGAAAATCTGGTCTCATTAATACCCCCACCCCTCCCTTCCTCCTTCACCTCCCTCTCCTCTCTACCCCCTTCATCCTCCCTCCTTTACCCCACCTTTTCTCAACCCTTTCCTCTTTCACCTCCTAACAGTTCTTCCTCCATTTCGTTCCTTCTTCACCCTTCCCCCGCCCACAGCTCTCCCCACGCTTCCCCCCTCTTCCCCCCCAACCATTCTTCCTTCTTCTCCTTCCTTTTTCACCCCCCGCCACCCCCACACAAATTCTCCTTTCCCTTCCTAACTCCTTCGACCCCCCTTCCCAATTCTCCCTTCCCTTTCTTCTTCCATCGTCTTCTTACCCGCGATCCACACAGGAACCTCCGTCCTTTTCTCACAGCGTAAAATCGCTTTTAGAAGCGGCCTCAATGGGAACCAGGGGACGGTCGTTGTACACCACGTTAATTCAATGAAGTGAAACAGAAACTCCGTCATCTGTTTCCTGCGATAAGCTCTTACCCCCCCCTCTCCCCAGAAAAAAACCATCCTCTCCAACCAAGGTGTGGGAACAGATTATCTATAGAAAGCAAATGTGGTAACACGTGTGCTGTAACGGTAGGCGCATGATTTGGAAGCAGTCAATCAGTTATCTGTTTCTGCATCACAATAAGAATATGTCCTGTATGTTAAGCTCTAGCATTGTACTACTACTACTACTACTTCTACTACTTCTTCTACTACTACTACTACTACTACTACTACTACTACTACTACTACTACTACTACTACTACTACTACTACTACTACTACTACTATTGCTGCTGCTATTGCTGCTGCTATTGCTGGTACTGCTGCTGCTATTGCTGCTACTGCTGCTGCTGTTGCTACTAC
>NW_004797467.1:381458-383263 GCF_000002075.1 Aplysia californica | reverse complement strand
GCTGCTGCTGCTGCTGCTGCTGCTGCTGCTGCTGCATTTGTATCGCGCACATCTACGCTCTACAGAATGCTATGTAGGCTTATAAAATATTTGTAGGCATCTTATGAACGTTTGGTTGAAAGTTGTCATACTTATTGACAGTTGTATGGGATTTGTCAAAGCGCGGAGACATAGGGCCATTGTATTTTGTTTGTCTTGCTACTATTCAGCAACCAAAACATTCAGCAGTGAAAGATAAAAAATAAATCTGAACTTATTGAAAATTGTGTTGAGGTGAGATATTCTCGGTACCCTTGGTATTAAAATGATTATCCAGCTCCCTTTGTAAGCGTTTAGTAACAGCTTGTTTGAGCGGTTGTGATGGTGAAGATATATATGCCTGTGTGTATGTTAATGCGCGAATGCGTGCGTCGCGTGCGTGTTTGTTTGTTTATTAGTTTGTTTGTATGTATGTGCGTGCGTGCGTGCGTGCGTGCTTGTGTGCGTGCGAGCGTGCGTGTGTGTGTGTGTGTGTGTGTGTGTGTGTGTATGTGGGTGACTGTGTATTTATGTGTATGTGTATCAATGTGTGTTTTCATTGTGCTTGCATGCTGATGTAATGTGTGTGCATGCGTTTGTATCTTATTGTGTTTGTGCATATTATTATTATTATGTATGCTGTGTATGTGCGCAGGCACTCCATTCCCTAAATAATCTTAATTGGGTAAATATGGGGCTTAAAACATTGACAATTTATGAATCTCACAGAATGAACCAAGATGAGAAAGTGCATCGAGTAGAATCAATGATTTAAAAAAACCCACTTCCAACACCACCGCCACTGCCATCGCCAGCAGCAGCAGCAACAACAACAACAAACAACAACAAAACAGCAACAACAAAAACAACAACAACAAAAACAACAACAAAACCACCAGCCCCACCACAGCACCAAAAGCACCACCACCAACAACTACAAACAGAAACAAAACAACCATCACCACCACCACCACCATCACCACTACCACCAGCACCAGCACCAGCACCAGCACCAGCACCAGCACCACTCCCACCAATAACAACAACAATATCAAAAACAACAACAACAAGCAGGTACTTGTTATTGTTCCCTCCGTGCGGTAAGTAAGAAATGATGTATAATATAAAAGCACACAGGTTTCTCAAACTCCATCATACCTCAGGAAACTAACAACACATCAAAGACAATAGTACTAACAGTTCCACTTTCAACTGTAAAACAACCTTTGTCCGCCCTTTTCTATCCAGCTTATCCATCAGATCCCACCCTACTTTGTCTCACGTATTCTAGTCCTGTCCGTTCCCGATATTAATCCTCATTCTTCCCAGCCAGTCTAATGTCTCCACACTGGGGAAAGTATGTGTGCTTGGAGTTTTCCTTGACTGTCTCGCTTTTCCTAATGACCTTTCAGAGCCCCAGGCGTCTATAGAAAACCTCCGCCATTCTAATATTTGGATTTGTTCTTTATGTTTTTCTCTTCTTCCTCTTATCCTTCAACCTCTCGGCGTAAGTCTCGACTAAAATCAACTTTGGATGGTTAGAGGCCAGACAACTAAGGTCTTCTCAATTTTTTATATTATTCTTTTCTGATTTTTTTATATTCATCCTGTCTCTTTTCTGTGTGTGTGTCGTCTTATTACTGTCAAAATGGGATTTCCCCCTTTTCTCTCTCCTTTTATATCAGTCTCTCTCGCTCTATCCGTCCCTCTCTTCATCTGTCTGTCTGTCTGTCTGTCTGTCTGTCTGTCTGTCTGTCTGTCTGTCTGTCTGTCTGTCTGTCTGTCTG
>NW_004797467.1:379654-381052 GCF_000002075.1 Aplysia californica | reverse complement strand
CCCCCCCCACCCCCAACAAAATTGTTTTTTTTTGTTCCTTTACTACTTCTTAAAAAAATAATTTTACCTTATCTTCATAGAAGAAGTCTCTCTTTTTTGCCCTGCTTTCGACAAAAAAGCTACGTTCGAGAAAGAGTTGAAACAGAACTCACATATTGACCGCCGGTTTTATTTTGTATAAAGCTGTGCAGTGTGTTACAACATTGACTAACAGTCACACCGTCGAGGTTTGATTCTGATTCACGCCTTATTTACACATGTGCTCACACAAATACATACATGCGTACACAAACACACTCATATGTCCACATATTTGTTGACACACTTACAAACACCCCCCACACACATGTGTACATTCACACCTATAAACATACACATACTCACATACAGACACATGAACAAACACAAACACAAACATACGCACGCAGTCACACACACACACATACACACACAGACACACACACAGACACACTCACGAACGCTCACATATTATATACAACTTTGCATACACACTTAAAGATGTTTGTTTTTTTTCTTCAGTTTCTCTGATGTTTTCACTCCTGACGGTTTAGCTAAATGAAGCTTGGGCGATGGATTAATTACTTTTCATGTTTTTACGTACATCAAACGTTGGAATGTTCAGTTGGAAGGGGCAGACTATCTTTGACAAACTGTAAGTAAAAATACAACCTAAACCCACTTTGATATTGAACAAACAATTTTCTATTTTGAAGAATGAATCAGTTTGAATGGAAGAGTAAAAGACAAAAACATAGATGCAATACCGGCCATTTAGAGCAGGAAAACAACAGCAACAACAAACAAACAAACAAACATACAAGCAAGCAAACAAACAAACAGACGAGAAATACATGTAGTTCCATCCAAAAGCTCACTGTTTACATGCACCCTTTTGAAAAAGCCTCAGATTATGCCCTTTGTTTAATAATAAGCCTACAATAGTCTGCCGACTTTCTTGTCCTCCGGTGTCTTGCAATATGCTAAAAAAAATGAGAGAGAGAGAGAGAGAGAGAGAGAGAGAGAGAGAGAGAGAGAGAGAGAGAGAGAGCAAAACAAATAAGAAACAAGCACAAAAATACATGTCTGTTGTCTTGCCTTACGTTTTCTCCAAGACATTCTCATATTTTGATATACCTTAAGATTGTCATATCTTTTAGTCTGCACGTTAAACAGTTTATTCAAAGTGACGAATTTCCTTGTTCATTTTTTAAATATCGCAAACTGCGGATTTGGACTTTTAATATTCTGGTACAACTTGGACGTACGAGTATCTTGTCTATTAATCACAATGCAAAGATAATTTCCGGCTTTCGGCTTCACTGGCGTTTACAGTGTGTGTGTGTGTGTGTGTGTGTGTGTGTGTGTGTGTGTGTGTGT
>NW_004797467.1:375671-379386 GCF_000002075.1 Aplysia californica | reverse complement strand
GGTGGGCGAAAAACGTAATTAGACCAGGAAGTGATTGAATGTACCTCGAGTGTGCAGGCTTGTGCTATTAGTAGTACACGTCTATTGTACCGAAAGACCATGCTCGCCTTTGACCTCTTTGTATCTGTTGGTTCACCCTTTTTACTTCACTGCTTCATTGACCTTGGGGCATTTGGTGGCGTCGGTAGTCTTCTGTCAGGCTACTGGACCCATAATCGAGAGGGTGCTGGTTCAGGGTCTGAGGCTCAACTTGGTCCCACGTTGTGTCCTTGGGAAATGTACTTGCCACAATCCCCCCCCCCCCCCCCCCCCCGATGTCTCGGTCCTATCGGAGGTGGATGTTAAATAACCTTGCAATGATATAACTTTAATTACAATTTCCCTCTTTGGTGAAATGGTGAAATGGAATGGGTTTTAAGCCTCTAGATCTATCAGCACTATTAAGTTATCTAGGAGGCGGGACCTCCGAGTTTAACATCCATCTCCCAAAGGACTGGACCAATAAATGGGAATTTCGTGTAAAGTGCCTTTCACAAGGATACAACGTCGGACCGAGCTGAGGCTCGAACTCCCGAACTCGCAGCATCACTATTACGAGTCCGGTAACATAACCTCTTAGCCATCGACGCCGATTTCACTTTTTTGTTTAGGACAATTGGCAAATGTATAGATATGGGTGGTTGGCGGGTGCACTGGTGTGGTTTGCTTCTTCTTTCCTATGAAACATCTATCGTCCTTATCTCCCCTTCTTCTTTTTTATGTTTGTTAATCTCTTGTAACACCTCTAATCTTCTGGCGCTCATATGACCTTTTACAGTTGCGAGCGCTGTAAAGCCCAGATCTATACTTTAAAAAAAATTAAAAAAAATTAAAATGCATAGATGACATGTTTGCCTCCTTTTTTTGTTTAGAGCAAGTCAGAATACACAGTTATCGTAGGTAGGTTCGTTTCTGTCTGTCTGCCTTACTTTTTCTCAACAGACAAACAAGCAAACAAGCAATCAAACAAACGAACGAACAACCTCCAATGTCTCCTTCATCAAATTTCAGAATATAGTGTAGAGTTTAAAAAAATAGTGTTTTTTTGGGGGACATTTATTTTAGTGTCACTAATTTTGATTACGGTTGTGAATAACATAATTTGGGATTCAGAAACGTTTTTGACCTAAATATCTAATTTGGTGAATACACGAACAGAATCGGGTTCCAGCGTGTTTTTTTTATTTGTCTATTACACTTAACCCTATCCGTACGTCGTGTTTTACTATCGTATCTATACGACGTGGGGAACTGTGTGCCACCACTTCCCAAAAGAAATTTACTCGTTAATCCGATCCGTACGCTTTACATAGCAGTCTGTCAAAACGATTTTTTGAGAATGAAAGTTTCAAAGAGATCCTCGCACTAGAAGTGTTCTAAAATGTTGAGAATACAACTCTGGGGGTACAAAATGACCCCAGGGTGTACGGATAGTTTTAATCAGTGTCAGAGATGGTCGTTGTCGGGTCTATACATAGAATTTAATTATACCAGTAATATCCAATACTGTACAATGTCATAGCCACCGCTCTTTGGTGTCTTTCAGAATCTTCACTGCGAAGAGTGCGCACCATCGGTGCAAAAAAGACGGACAAAATGTTTGTCTCGCCATAGATCTAGTAGAGTGCACGCGCACTCCCCCCCACTACACTTCATTTTGGCGCCAAACTGAGGTGTGCACTAGAAAGTGAACCGGAATTACGTCACAGAGCACTGTCTGGGATGTAATACTATTTAATGGGGCTTTGTGCTGCTCAAACAAACGCAAGAGTTTAAGGTTAGAGGTTCTGAGACTCCTTTGATCAGGTAGTTTTGGTAAATAAGCTCCTATTTGAATGGAAAAATACCCCCCCCCCCAAAAAAAAAAGAATTTAAAAAATCCCAAACAAACAAAATCCTAGTATACGTCAAATCGACTTTTTACGAAAATGTAGTGGAGTCTCCGCTTTAGCGATAAGTGTTTCGCTCGCAGCTGCACTCAGATGTGAGTTCGATTTCCTATGTGTGGATTATAAAAAAAAGTATCATCGTCTGCCTGCAGGGATATTGTATCCCTCTTGGCACAGGGTGGCCTTGACAGGCAGGGCTGAAGCAGCCCGCCGCCTAAAGGATCTAATTAGTGTCGAGGGACCGTAAAAGATCCACAATTACTCATCTTTATGTTGTGTAGCTAATATATCCGTGTTTTTATTTATTAGTTTGATATCGTCATCTCTACAGTCACCAAGTATATTAATATGTTATTAAGATTGGACAATCATAACAGACGTTTTAGCCTCAAAAGCGTTAAAAAATATTTTTGTTAGACACAAGGTTTTTCAATTTAAACGACAGTGTTTCAAGCATTGCTGAAGTTCTGATCTATATTCTGTGCACTTACGTAACATTAAACGTGTGTGTTTGTTCTTGAGCGCACACTGTGTGACAGCTTGCGTCAACCGAGAGTTATGTCTTCCTATGTCTCTCTATCTCTCTCTCTCTCTCTCTCTCTTTCTCTCTCTCTCTCTCTCTCGCTCTCTCTCTCTTTCTCTCTCTCTCTCGCTCTCTCTCTCTTCCCCCCTCTCTCTCCTCCTCTCTCTCCCCCTCTCTGTCTGTCTGTCTGTCTGTCTATCTGTCTGTCTGTCCATATCCGTCTTTTTTCGACCCCTCTCTCTCTCTCTCTCTCTCTCTCTCTCTCTCTCTCTCTCTCTCTCTCTCCGTCTGTCTTTTAAAAAAAATCTCTCTCGCTCTCTCATACTCTACTCTCTCATTCTCTCTCTCTCTCTTCGTCTTTCTATCTTTCTTTCTTTCTCTCTCATACTCATTTCCTTTAATCCTCCCCTCTCTCTCTCTGTCTTTTTTTTCTCTCTTCCTCCTTTCTTTCTTTGTCTCTCTCATCCTCTCTTTCCATCTCTCTCTTATTCTCTCTCCCCCTCTCGTCATCTCTCTCTCTCTCTCTCTCTCTCTCTCTCTCTCTCTCTCCATCTTCTTTTCTTTTCTTCTCTCTTCCTCCCTCTCATTTTGTATCCCCCCCTCTCTTTCCCTCTCTCGTTTTCACTCCCAATAAATCTGACTATCTGAGCTTCTGCCCCCCCCTCCCCCCATAACCAGTCCGTATCACCCAATCAGTTAGTAACACACTACAAAAGACAATTACCCGCACCAATTCCACAACCACATTGTCTGAACCGGCGTCTGTGGTGTAGTAATTAGACGCTTTACCGTCGAACGCAGACAACACGAGCCCGATTCCGTGTGTGTGGGTAGTTCTTTTTTTGTGTATCAAATATCTCCGTCTGTCTCACTGCTGGGACGTTGCATTCCTCTTAGCCAGAGTTAGCTCCAACAGGCAAGGTCACAGAAACCCACCTTCGACATTATGATCGACCTGCATTATTATATATTCGCATATAATAGCGATTTCTCCCCTAAAAATGACGTCCAAAAGTATACCCCCCCCCCCACCTCTCGTATTAAACGGGCGGCATACAATCAGGATCGGACTCAACAAAGGGGAAGTAATGCAGAATAAGATTTTCCAAATGCAATGCCAAAAGAAAAGGAAACTAAGAGAATGTGCTGAACACTGTGCAAGAAACTGAGAAAGACCGCCGAGTAGATTTCAGCATTCTAAGTGTAACAGTCAACAGTTCTTGAAGGTAATGCACTACTCTCAGGTATCGAATTAAACGGGGGG
>NW_004797467.1:372187-375255 GCF_000002075.1 Aplysia californica | reverse complement strand
GGGGGGTGTGCTTATTCGATACCTTAGAGTGTCTTTGATGCTCGACTAGAACTTGATTTCACGAATTTTGACCCCCTCCAGAATGTCAGGGATTCATCTTGTATGTGTGGCCTATAAAAATGAGCGGATTTCCCTACTAGTCAAAGTATATCCTCTGTACTATTTTATGAGTTTGTGTTATCATGAGTATATACGGCATATAGTGTCGATGGAAGCGTAAAACTATTGATATTCCTTTATTTATATTGTTTGCCCCCCGCTCTCCCCCAATCTTTCCTCTTGTCCCAAACTTCTCCCCATACCTCCGCTCTCCCACCTCTTTCCAAGAATACCCCACACCCCTCTCTTTTTAGATCAAAAGAAAAATGATTTACTCCCTCGCGACCTCAGTGCTTTCTTCTCCTATCTCCATTTTTTTTAAACATTGAAAATGCGAGTTCTTCTTAGCTCACTCTTTGTTATCCACTGTTTTCACAGTTATTAAAAATGGAGATAGGACAAGAAAGGCACTGAGGTCGCGCCCTGTCAAAAATTGATATCAGCCAACCACACTCCTCGCAGTAAGACCTGTCTTTCGATCAGCACAGTATTCTTCTCGTGTCATACTCCATAGAGGCCGATCTAAAAGGTAAACCGCCCTGCTTTTCCTCTCGACATTTCCAGTCTTTGAGCAAACAGATGCGAGCATTATCCCTCCGTTATTATCCGTTCCTTCACCGCTGACATGTTTGCTCAGTTTCTGCTCATCAATTACCATTGATTAATTGCGTTGCTCTTTTTCGAGTACCGCGATGTTTTTCCAATAATAATCTCGTAATCTTCTTTGAGTTTAAGGGTATTTCGATCTCTCCTGATAGTCTTATTCTCTCGAAACGCTAATTTCAATATTATAGTTTAAAGGTAAAAGTGAGGATTAGTTTTTTTTTGTTTTTTTTAAACTGCAAAATTCTTGACAGTTTAAGAACAGAATGGGTTTGCTGAAGGCGTAGAAAATGTAATTTACCGATGTATTACGCCACTTTTGACATAATTTAGATCATTTAGGAGGCGGGCTGCGTCGACCCTGTCTGTCAGGTACAGCCCAGGTTAAAAGGCAAACGAAGTCCCCCCTCTACTGCTACTCCTTCATCATCATCATGATCATCATCATGATCATCATGATGATGATGATGATGATGATGATGATCATCATCATCATCATCATCATCATCATCATCAATGCCTTTCACCCCTGGCAGGGTATAGGCCACATACAAGCTCCTTCCACTTATCTCTGTCCTGAGCCATCCTTCCAAGCTCGTTCCAAGTGAGCTTAATTTCTCTCATGTCCCTTTCCACGCTTCTCCTCCATGTTTGAAGTCCAAGTCGTCCAGCTGCTGCCAAGGGATCCATTGTCCTTTCGGCTTTCACTGCCTTGCATAATAAACTCTCCATTTGGAGAAGATCCACGATCAGCCAAGCAGAGATAATGGTTTTTGCTTGTATGTGTTTCTGTAACAGGTTCTTTTTACGAGAGAGGATGTTAGCCTCGTGACTCAACCCCCGACCTGGAGGCAGGATGACTCTGTTTCAGGAGTCACTACCTGGTTCGCCATTTAGTCGCCTCGTACGACACGCTAGCACCACGTCAGTCATATTCTTCTCAATGCCGATACTGCACGGCTACTGCTACTCCTTGGCTCCTCCTTACTGCTATCTTTCTGCCACACCCCTGATCTTCTGGTAGCAAAGATCTACACCTAGCCTTCTCGGACAAGGGCAAAAAATCTCGGGGGGCCCGTGTGCAAGTTGCGCACGTTAAAGATCCCTTGGTGGTCTAAAAGCGATAAGAGTAGGCTTCGGCCGCCACCCGGGCAAAATTCAAAAATTCCTACCAACTGAAAATATTAGGTGTATCCCGCACGCTCATATGACCTTATGCAGTTGCGAGCGCCGTAAAATACTTTACAAGAACGAACAAAGTCCCCGCAGACAGATGGAGACACAAGATAGAAATTCTCTGTAAACGAGAATTGAACCAACATTTTCTGCATACAACGGCAAAAAGACGAACCACAGCACCACAGATCTCCGGTTTGCTGGATGGTACCACCAATTCTCTTCTTCAACATTTACTGGGCTATTTTTACTTTTTTTCTGTACCCAAGTACATGTACTGCAAATAGTACTGTTGCTTCCCATACTGGCCATGGCAAACATGGTTTTGCTCATCGTCGGCCAGCTGTTAAAATGCGCTGATCCCAAAATATTGAAAAACAAATACAAAACAACCCTCTTCTCCCGAATATTATTGCTGTTTTTAATCTGTGGTATCGGTTGCATGTGCATAATTAATATTTTGTCTGAAATCAAATTCTAAATATTAAAAAAAGCAACAAGAAACAAACAAAACACAAAAACAAAAACATCCCAACAACTACAACAACAACAAAAAACCCCAACAAATGTTTGTAGGCACAATTATTTAAATAATGAAACAGTAGTATCTTCTCTCACCTGTAGGGTTTTGCGTTTTAACGCTTTCAACGTCATCCTCTTGGAAATAAAAGAGCTTTCTGACGAAACGGGTTATCTCCAAAATTTTAAATTCCTCTCTTTTATCGTTTGATAGCGGGCGGGATTTATGATCGATATAGCTCAAATATGAGCGTGTATATTTTGACTTTAAAAAACCCCGATGTACCAACGACTTCAGTTCATTATTTTCCTGCACAGCATACAGATCGCGAATCTCATGATTCGATTTTGGTCCGATTTAATAGCTCCTTTAAAAATGTAACACGTTTTGCCATGATGTCTTTCAAATTTAGATGGAAATGGTCTCCACTACTTTTTAACAAAAAGAGACGTGTATTTGCGCTACATATGTTTCTGTGATTGAGGATGTAGGACATGTAAACATGTTAATGTGTTTGAGTAGGTAATACATGTTGTGCGTGTAAGTGTGTGTGTGTGTGTGTGTGTGTGTGTGTGTGTGTGTGTATGCTTTTGTGTTTGAGTGTTTGTGTGTGTGTATGTGTGTGTGTGTGTGAGTATGTTTGTGCATGTGTGTGTGTGTGTGTTCTGCT
>NW_004797467.1:370611-372087 GCF_000002075.1 Aplysia californica | reverse complement strand
GGGGGGAGACAAACGTTTGATGGGTCAAGTCATACGTATGATAGGACTAGCGATAAAACGTTTGATGAGACAGGCCATAGAGCGTATGATAGGACAAGCGATAAAACGTTTGATGAGACAAGCCATAGAGCGTATGATAGGACAAGCCACAGAGAGGCAAAGATGGAAAGAAACACAATAAAGTAAAGAGAAAACATTTTAGTTTTAGTAAGAGTTTTACGGCGCTCGCAACTGCATAAGGTCATATGAGCGCCAGAAGATTAGAGGTGTTACAAAAGAGTAACAAACATAAAAAAGAAGAAGGGGAGATAAGGATGATAGATATTTCTTAGGAAAGAAGAAGCAAACCACACCAGAGCACCCGCCAACGACAAACGTTTGATAGGTCAAGTCATACAGAGACAAAGACGACACGGAGGCAAAGTTCAGGGTGGCTATTGGCATGCTGTAGTAGCCGTGTGTGTGTGTGTGTGTGTGTGTGTGTGTATGTGTGTGTGTGTGTGTGTGTGTGTGTGTGTGTGTGTGTGTGTGTGTGTGTATCAATTAGTGCATTTAAGTAACAGTATGTAAGTAATGCTTACATCCAGGTGCGTTTGAATACTAGTAAGTGTATATGAGTATGTGAGTAATGTGTACATGTGAGCGTGTTTGAGTGTATATTTATATATAAGTAATGTGAATATGTAAATGCATTCGAGCATGTAATTAACGTGTATAGGCGAGTATTTCTGGGCAGGAAATCAATGTGCACAAGTAAGGTGTAATAATACTGTCCATGTAAAAATGTAGTGTGTTTTTGAAGAGGAAAAGTACGCACAAACTTTGGTTGGTCACCCAAATCCAGCCGCAGTCAGCCAGATACTGTAATATCATTGACAGTCTCCGCAGTAGCGAAGGTCTTGTCCTGTCGTGGACAGGATTATCTGTCCTTCTCAAGGACACGGCCCGGGATCTGACCTCTCCAAAGCCGTCAAACAAACAGCTTGATCGACCTGTCACACTTTTAGACATTCTTGGGAAACAATATTTGAGAGTGGATGGCTGGTGCGGTTTGCTTCTTCTTTCATATCAAATATCTATCGTCCTTTTCTCCCCTCCTTCTTTTTGTGTTTTTTACTCTCTTATAACACCTTTAATCTTCGGCCCTTATATGACCTTACTGTGTTAAAGTGCCGTAAAACACTTACTAAAACAAAGCAATAATATTTGAGAGCGTGGGATCTCGGAATTTCAGAACTGTGATGTGAGTCATTCTGGCAGAAGATGAAGATGGAATAAACTTTAATTCAATTTGTTTATGGTTTTGTTCGTCCGCACGTACAGACCGTGCACCAAATCGAGCCGCCGTGTCACCGATTAATCCCGTTCAAGATCTAATTGTGAGGTGACTGATTAGAACACATTGTTCATGAAGGCACTTTTGCATCGAACAGCTCTGCAAGTGAATACATTTTGCAAATTTAAAAGCATTTGGGG
>NW_004797467.1:364848-370511 GCF_000002075.1 Aplysia californica | reverse complement strand
TGAGTTGGAGGGTGGAAGAAAAAGTGAGAGACCCCCCAAAAAAAATAAAAACAAGGAAAAAAACGGGAAGGGGTGGGATGGGGGTGTAGGGCGAGGGTAGAGATGTCAACACCATATAGTACCGGCGGTGGTGTCTGTAGACAAGGGGTCAATCTACTTGTTATTGTTGGGTTCCAGGTTCCCACATTCGAGTCTAATCTCGGTCCGACAGTGTGTTCTTTGAATGGCACTTTACAGGAACTTTCCCATTTGGCTCGCTCCTATCGGATATGGACGATAAATATGCATTCCCACCCCTTAAATAACCTCACCGTGTTGTGAGGGGCGTTACACTGATATAATTTTGCGCATTTTTTCCCGCAGCCCCGGTTAGCCTCCTAAATCTAAACAATTCAGAATGTGTCGATGGGAGCGTGAAAAATGTACAGAGGAAAAAAACAACAACCCTATCCTCCTTCTCCCCCAAACCTCTAAGTAAAGCCAAAATTAATAGCTTAGCGACCGGAAAACCTCCACATTTACTAAATTAATGACAGCAAAAAATAAAAAGCTGAGCAAATAAATCACCTAATTAAGTTTTCAGTTTTCATTATACGTTCTAACCAATGACAGTAATTTGGATATGTGAGGGGCATATTTACCTGGTAACAGTTGGAAACCCATCAAATCATTACAGGTAGATAACCGTATTGCATTGTTATCCAAGCACTCAGGTATCATCTCTATCGTCTCAATTACCTTTGGAAATATTTTCGTTCCTCAAGAATCTCACGAAAGATAAAAACCCCATTTTCAGCTACTGTAGACTGCCGAATCCCCCACCTCTTCCTTGTTGATTTGTTAGACAAAACACGGCGCCTATCGAGTGGAAATGCTGTCTTTTTATATACTGGTAAATGTGATCTATCTTTATTGTTATTATCTTCATTATTTCAAAAGTAAATTATAACTTCAGAGTCTGCTACAGGGAAAGGGAGGGAAGTGAAGGCGGGTTCCGACACAACACGAAAGCTGGATCACGAAAGCTGGATGATCACGACAGCTGGAGATAGACAGAACAATAGGGAGGCAGCGCGCACGATACTTCCCTGCTCCACAAGGTCCTTTTCGACATTATGCTGCGCGTTGGATTCATTGGTGGTGGAGATTCTACATTGCCTCAGAATTATAAAGTTCTCTCTGACGTTTTTGGTCCTTTTGAGTTACAAAGGCCATGAGACCAGAAAGCAAAATGCTCTATCTGCTCTATCAAAATCGTAAGGATATTCGGAGTCATGGTAAGATATTCAAAGAATTGCATTCGAAAAAGCTTGACATATTGTGAAACTCAAATATTTCGACGTCAAATTTATCAAAAGTAGCTATTTGAGAAAACAGAATTTTGTAATTCTGAGGTATTCACTAGTTTTTTTCCACAACGTTAAAACAGAAACAATTTTCCCGTATGAACTGGACTGTGTGGATTTCTCAGCATTACTAACGAATTATTTGTTCTCCACCTTTGATGATCCCAACAAAATTCTTGCTTTTATAAAGGCCATTGGTCTTTACGACAAACTGTACATTTTAATAGTTGTTATTTTAAAATGTAAATCAATGATATTCTACAAATGAATATTTTCTATGTATTTTTATATACTTCACCCATTCCAACTTTCGATGTAAAACCAAGCCGCGCTGTGTACTAACGTGGAATAAGCCAACTTGTATCCCGCGCGCTCATCTTATGACCTTAAGCAATTGCCAGCACCGTAAAACTTTTGCTAAACAACTAAACCAACAAAGAAAGAAAGAAAGAAAGAAACAACCAAAACAGGGAATTTCGATGAAAATTGCCTCTATCAAGGTTTGTTCGTGACGATAACACTGTGAGTGAAACTCTACAAGCACACAGTGGCGGTGGGTGAACCTAGATTTGGGTGGGGCTTAGGTTTCTTCCAGTTCTTTACCACCAAAAAGCAAGCAATAAGAACAACACAGTGATGATTTTTCTATACTCACGGTGAGCCACAGCATTTTGAGAACCATTCAAACGAGAAGAGTCACCTTTGTCTGCCATCTCTTTGTTCTACGTTAAATTCTTGTGGATGGTGGGGACGCAGCCGTTTCACCTCCAAATTTCTCTAATTAGTTTTTATTTGATGAAACAGTTGCCTCAAAAGTGGTTTGATGTAATTAATAACTGTTAAATCTCAGCGACACACACACACAGCACTCCAAACACATACCGTCTATGAGGTGGATTTGGGTCGTTTTGTAGAAAATAGAACGCGCCTAACAAAGGCCCAATGGGCGCATAGGTAACTGTGTCACTGGGGGAAAGTGTGTCGTAAACTTTCACCCCATTGTCAGGGCTGGGAGAGCGTGAACCCTCTGTGCTCAAGCCCGTGAGCCCTTCACTACCCACCGCCACTGCAAGCACAAGTTTTTTTCTGTGTGGAGGAGTCGGTCTTCAACTGACCCAATATGTTATGCGAGTACATTTTAGAAATGTGAGTACTCATTTGTTTTATGTCCTTTTTGATACAATTTACATCATTTAGGGGGCAGACTTTTTCAACATTGTATGTCAAGGCCAACTCTGGCTGAGTGAGATGTAGTGTCCTCAGCAGACTGACATACAGACTTCATCAAAAGTTAAGGACCACGTGCAAACACTCTGAGTGGTTTTCTTGGGTCGACCTGAACGTGGGCGTTCTTGGACTGATCCTGTGGCTTGATGACACTGCCTCAGGCGGACAATGACAGAGTGTGATACTGCAAGCTTTCTGGCAACTTCTCGTGCTCCAACCCAATCCTGCAGCCATGCCATAGCTCTGGCACCATCAAAGTCTCCCAGATTTCGTCTTGGTGGCATGTTGATGTGATACTGGATTTATATATTGCCACCAAAGTGAGCTCAGTTCGAGACCGTACGTCCGTTTATGACGTGCACTACAAAGTTTAACTGAGGAATGTCCCTGGTGTCGCACACAAGTCGATACAAAAACAGCAAACGCGGTTAATTTTCTCCGAGGATTTCCGTGCAGCACGTGGTGGTTTTGCCCCTTTAGGAAGCTTTGCAGTACGTATTGGTAACCCATTAACGCTTTCAGAGCAAAATATTTTGAAACATTTCTTGCCGTCTTTTTTCGGATTAAAAACAAATCAAGGCTGTCTGTCAAAGTGGTCCTTAACTTTTATTGAAGTCTGTGGGATCGAACCTGGGTCCTTTGTATGAAACGCTGAAACCTAATCACTACACTACAAACGTCGATAAATTTGAGTAAGTGTATTTCATGTGCGTTGTCCTTTGAGGACTGTTTTTTTTCAAGTCTTGAGTCAGTTACAATTTCCACTTTATAATGACCGGTTGGTAGTTACACGTAGTTGTTCTTTAAATTGTATTGTCGGCCAGCTGCACAAATATAGACTACAAAGCCCAAAATATTGAATTAAAAAAAGAAGAAAATTGCAGCTCCTTGGTCTGCGGTACATTCGCTCGTAAATATTTTGCCAATATTCAAACTTTAAATGTTGAAAAAAGCAAGTAAAGATACATAATGTAAAACTAAGGAAGAACATCTTAAAAACACCAAAACAGTTTTCTCTATCTTTTTCTGAAATTTTTTTCCCCTGAGCTTTATCCAGTGGAAAAGCTTGTCAATTGTGAGCAGATTTGTGGTATACATATCCTTTAGTTCGCAAACCCATCAGAAACTTCACAAAATTTGTATGGTATCTGTTGTCGTTGACCAAAACCTGAGTTTTTTTTTTCTATCAAACATTATTATCATCCTTATCTTTCCTCTTTTTTGTCTTTGTTACTCTCTTATAACACCTCTAATCTTCGGCACTTATATGACCTAACTGTCTTGTGAGTGCTGTACCATTCTTACTAGAACAAAGCAAGAATTTATTTTCGTTGTTACCTAACTTCCCCTTAGTGCCGTCAAGAGTTGGGGTGGGGATGAGGGTGGGGGAAGGACATGTTTGCACCGAGCCACCTCTTTGAGACACGTAAAACAACTCCACACCAATAATTTCTCACATGCATGCGCATTCGAATTTCGAACACATCCGGAAAGGGCTAAAGGGCCTTGGGCAAGATTTGAAGCAACCCCCCCCCCCCCTTTCCCCTCTTGCTATAAATTTTGATCCAAAGAAATCTGAGGACCAATTAAAATGAAGCTCACAGCATCTTCTCTCCTGCGTTGTTTTTACTGCTCTGCATCAAAGCTAATCTCCCCCTGGGCCTAATCGTGTTTATGAAATAAGATAACTGAAAATCAAACTTAAAAACGAGTTCTGACGGCTTAACATTTTTTTTTTGGGGGGGGGGGGGTAAATTTCCGTCTGAACTCCACATGAGACGGAAATGATTATTACATAACCAAATTGAAGACCTGAAAACAAAATTGCTCCAGATTCCATTTTTGTCAAACAGAGGAAAATCAAACCAGAAAAAAAATCTTTTCTCTGTCTTTCAGACAATAAAACATCAATGGACTTAGGCCTGCATTTGCTCTGATACAAATTGAGCCTTTTTTTCTTTTTTTTCTGAAAGGGGCGGTAAACCTACCTATAAATTTAAAGATCAATGATCCCTTTTCTTCCTTCGTCACTGATCGCATAGTTTTGTGCATACTGCTTTTAGGTGCAGGAAAGTCAGCTCTGTTTATAAGTATCAACAAACATATAATATTTGAGCCTTTAGACCAGAACACGATTTTGTTATCGCTTAAACTTCAGGTTTAGCTCTTTGATCCTTTTTTGTTGCAACCAGTTGACCTAATTTCCTGCATTACATGAACAATTTTGAAAATCGCCCGTTTTATCGAGTGGCACTGAAGAAATGTTAGTTTAAAAATTTAATTGTTGTCGTTTTACACCCCTATCAGGGCCAACCCAGGATGAGAGGGACACACAGATCCAGAAGAAAGACGGAGGTACTCGATAAGCATTCTCCCCACCCAAGAATTAAACGAATGCCCGTCTTGGGGGCTCTCGTGGTCTAGAGGTTACGGTGTCAGCCTCTCATTCAACAGGTCCCGGGTTCGAAACCTGACAGCGCCAGAAAATTTTCTTCTCTAAAGTGTTTTCCTTTCACCTCATTTCTTGCTCTCTAACCATGTTCTGTCTTCTGCTTTGGTCTCCATTTTATCCCCCACCCTCTTTGCCACCGCCTCTGGGCTACTGACTCTGTCAGCAGCCTTTCTACTACTGCTACTCCTTTGCTCCTTCATACTGGTACTCGCCTTCTGGCGCATAAGGGGAAAAAATATCCTGTGCAACTTCAGCAAGTTAAAGATCCCGCGGTGGTCCTAAAATCGATAAGAGTAGGCTTCGGCCGCCACCCGGGCAAATTTCAAAATTAATTCCTACCAAACCGAAAATGATTAATGTGTCCTGCGCGCTCATATGACCTTATGCATTTGCCAGCGCCGTAAAACACTTTAAAAAAAAAGAAGAAAAAGCACATAACTGTTACAACATAAACGCCGGTATCTTCAGTCTACCCCTAAAACAGGACACAAAAACGACACAAAAACCAAACACAAACACACAAAACCATAAAAACAAAACAAAACAACCCCAAACAAAACAAACAAAACAAAACGAAAAAGAACCTCCCCCCACCAAAACCAAAACAAAACCAAAAAAACAACCCCCTCAACCCCCCC
>NW_004797467.1:362205-363526 GCF_000002075.1 Aplysia californica | reverse complement strand
CCCCCCACCCAAAGGACTCACTGTCAAAGTTCAAGATTCAACGTTTACAGACAGATGCCTGTTGTTACTTGTACATGAAAGAATATTCAACACTAACCTTTCGGTTGCCTGCGGAGATGCGTTTACAGTTACAAGGGTTAGATCTAGCCAAACCTGTCTCTCTCTCAAGATCGTGTGATCCTTCCCTCTGCGTTGGGCCCCCGATGCGTTGGAATCTCACAACACAAGCACAGAAATAGACGGAGGCTCTAAACAGCTATTCCCCCCTTTCCTCACGCCAAAATCTCTGCAGGCCTTCTCAGCCTCGAAACAGCTCTTCCCTCTACCCTGCTGGAATCCAGACTGCCCCGTCTCACACTCACTCACTCACTCTCTCTGCTTTACACACTTGCGCCAAACAATACATTAGGCGAGGGCTAACTTCCTGTTATTGACCAACACGCTAGATTGCCCAATAAACAGCCAAATAGACCACAATGCCAATGAACCATCTGTTGTTAGACTTGGAACCCTCCTCCCCCCCCCCACCTCTCTTTACAGTAGCATTGTACACTTTAAAACTTAGTTCAATGTCTTGTAGCCCAGCTCGTAAATGTGGCTTTGACCGTCCAGCAGATCTTATAAACCTATCTGCTACTTCCCTCCCTTCTGATTTGGACTCTCTGATGCTCAAAATTAGGGACATGGTTGATCGGTTTGGAATCAAGGAATATTTTGCAGGTGGGAGTGGGATACTTTTTATGGTAGAAAATTTGAATTTTGAATTTTACCAGGATGGCGGCCTAACTTCCAACTCTTTTACGATTTTCAAGCAGCAAGGCATCTTTCAAGTGGGCAACGTACACACAGATAAATACCCAACATAAGCCCACGCATCAGACTACCACCCCCCTCCCCTCCCCTCCCTTCCCCTCCTTCTCCCCACGCCCCCAGCAGCCCCACTTATCTAGTAACGCAGACTGACACAGACACGCACACATTCACACGCATACTTAAAAGCACACGCCCACACAGTCATCCGTCTTTTTTTTTTACCTGCCTGTCATCCACCCCAACTCATGTGCAATCAGCCCCCCACCCATATGAATACTCTATCTGATAAGTAATGGTTAATCGTCCTTGAAATTTTAGATTCTTTTGGCAACTTGAGAAAGCTGGAAAAAAAGGTTTACATACGTACACACGCACGCACGCGCACACACACAAAACACACACACACACACGCACACACACACACACACACACACACACACACAAACAACCACCCATCCACACACACATCCACGCACAGACACATGTACACACACAAACGCTTACACAC
>NW_004797467.1:359141-362105 GCF_000002075.1 Aplysia californica | reverse complement strand
TTAATATGCTTGGGAACTTAATGAAAGCTTTGCAAAAAGCTTACTTAATTCTATACTTGTATTGGTATCCACGAAACTTGAAACTAGAAAGATACTCTAGACTGTGAAAACCGACACAAGTTTAATTACCATTGCAAACCAAATTTCCGATCTGACAAAAACTGTCCTTTTTTACCCCACCTTCCTTTCAAGCAGTGTGTCTAATAATTTTGCTTTCAACGAGATAAATGTACATAATTTTAAAGAAGTGAAAAATTATTGCAAGATGAATATAACAGTCACTGATATCCTTTATCTAGGTTTCCCTCATTGTGTTTGTAACTTGAAATATCGGATGAGAGACCAGTCTCAGATTTCTTCACTCTATACTATTATTTTGGCTCCCAAAGGCTGTCTCCGCTTTTAGGATGAGATATTAAGTTTTAACCCTTTCTATGCCAGACTACAGTCTATAGACGCTATGGTATCATTTCCAGGGAAAAAATAGGATATATGCCTAGACCTATTCATCATAACGTTTTCAGAGTTCTTTTTCTTGTGTTGTATTCTGTAATCTTCATTTTGACATGGTATAACCCGTCTACATTACTTGATTGAATAATTCCGCGGTAACTAGCCCCCCAACACCATCTTCAACCTGCCACATTAACGATTCTTCATATGTCCCAACTGTGAAAAACCATGTGGTATTGAAAGAGGTGAACGACTGTGGCGCCAATTCCTATCAAATTTGTACAGGAAAAAACAAAACCCCCCCAAACAAAGCAAACAAACAAACAAACAAACAAACAAACAACAACAAAAACAAAAACAAAAAACAAACCTGGAGGTCACGACCAGTGATCAATATTGGAAATAATATTCCAAGTGATAGCTCCTCCGTCGTTGGTTCAGGGTGTAGAGGCCTTTCTTAAAATCGTGCATAAAGAAGTACGAGCTCTTGTTATGGTAATTGCGACGTAAAATGAGACTGTTTACGTTCGTGTCCTCTGATCTCATATTACAAAAAGTACCACAGAGCTCTTTAGATATTGCGTACATCGAGGCGTAGCTTTCAGCCTACATCTTCTCCAAGGTCCAATAAAAAATGGAGGAGAACAACAATTTCCAATCTCACATCTTGATGGCGTTTTTATTATGTTTATGTTGTCAGTATCTTCTCTTTGTCCGTGGCGGCGTCGGTAGCCCAGTGGTCAGGGTACCGGAACCGTAATCGTTTGGGGTTCGAGCCTTAGCGAAGTCCGACGTTGTGCCCTTGGGAAAGGCACTTTACACAAATATCCCATTTGGCTCGGTCCTTTCGGAGATGGACGTTAAACTCGGAGGTCCTGCCTCTCAAATAACCTAATAATAGTGGTAATGGGGGCGTTAAACTCCCTCTCTCTTTCTCTTACCCCCTTCTCTCTCTCTCTCTCTCTCTCTCTCTCTCTCTTTTCTCTCTCTCTCTCTCTCTCTCTCTCTCTCTCTCTCTCTCTCTCTCCTTTATCCCTGTCCTATCTTGTCTTGTCTCTCTTTATCCGTTTTTAATTTTCTTACTTTCTACCCTCTCAAGGCAACCTCGTCAATACCTTGTTAACAATGCTTCATATTTTGACAAAGCCATTTCGACGTTACGACAACGGCTGTGGATCTAATTGATTGCAAATGTTTTAAACGCCCTATGAGGCACTTTGTCTCCGGTCTTGTACAATGTGAACCTATCGCAATTATCTTCACTTTCCACGAGTCTCTCTTTTTATATTTCAATGTTGATTTAGAGTACGCGCCGGCCTGTATGATATACTACTCAGTGTCAGACACATCAAACTTTCGGAAATTGGATGTTCAAATTCTGCCAGATCAGCATTTTATCTTGTCATTCTTGGAATATTTTCTTTCATCTACGTGTCTCGGAGAGCAAACCAATCCCTCTTCTGGTCTAAAGGCGCGTAGAGTGTCGATTAGACCCTCAAGTGAAACAAAATGTCAACAAAAAGCATATTATGAGACTTGTAAATACAAAACGGATGGGGTGAGTAATCGCATTCCTGATTCTCTGTTGATGTTTTCTCTCTCCAAGACGTGATGATGCATTGCAGCGTACTGCCTTTTCGCCGTGAACATCAATATTGATGCACAGAGCGGGTCAAATAATCGGACCCGGCCCCTAAATGTCTCTTTCTGCTTGTAGTCCAAAGTTCTATTTCTCTCAAAGGTCTCCTTATGAATATTGTAGAGCCCTCCAATAGTACTTAAAGTACATTCTGCCGTTATTACAGGTTTCGAGAGCACCAAGCATTTTCATAACTCCTGCTAAGAACAATTTTCAGGTTAGCTTTTATGAGCTTCTAGTACACATTTACACTCATGTGAACACAATAACCATACATACACTCAGACACAAACACACAAACACACACAAGCACATTTACACTGTTATTGTAACAAATGTAATATGTTCAACTATAAAGATAAGGAGAACGATAACATTGAAAGCTGCTTTCTTTTGTCTTTAATTAGATGAGAAATCAAGACCTTACCCCTCATTTTACATAGAGAATTTGAACAGATGGACAAAAATATAAGCTTGCTTTTTGAAGGAGTCCGTGCAGAGAAACGAGTGGCAAAACATATGCAACGGTGTTTGGTTCGACAGTGGTACTCCATGATGATGATGATGATGATGATAATGATGATGGTGATGATGATGGTGATAATGATTTTTATTTTATCGAGTATTTTCGTAGGCCTTTTGGGAAAGTGTATCTCTATCAGCCCGGATCAGTCCTGACAGAGTTTCGACGCGGCCCGTCTCCTGAAACTCGTAAATTGTGTTTGTTACAGGTAAAACGATTTCTAAACGTTTTTACAACCCCACATTGTCTAACACAATTGTCTCTTCTTCTTCTTCTTCTTCTTCTTCTTCTTCTTCTTCTTCTTCTTCTTCTTCTTCTTCTTCTTCTTCTTCTTCTTCTTCTTCTTCTC
>NW_004797467.1:355681-357530 GCF_000002075.1 Aplysia californica | reverse complement strand
TGCATTCTATTTCTTGGACTATCAAGAAACTAGTGCTGTACATCTGACATGCGCCCACGTAACTCAAGGGAGACTGTCAGTGAACAATCGCGGGGAGGCGGGGGCGGATGATAGGGGTCAATTCTGAGGCGTTACTTTAGGGAGAAATGTGCCAAGATCCTGTCTAAGTTTCTCAAATTCTGAAAGTCCAATCTTCATTGTTATTCAAAAGGTGGGCGGTTGACGGGTATCGACGGTAAAATCTGACGGTTACCGCTCGTCTCACTGAGGGACTCTTCGTAATTTTGCCCGGATTTTAAAAGCGTTTCCGGGTTATCGCGGGCCAGAAAATTGGTGATTTCCTTAGAAAAACCATTCTGGGAGATATAGCTAGGTCCGTGATCCCACTACAAACGGAAGGCTGTGAATTGTGTTGTTGGGAGGGAGTGGAGTCGCGGTTGATTGACCCATGTGGGGGGGGGGGGGGGGGGGGGGGGGTTGAGGTGATGGAGGACTGAAGTTGGAAAGTATGGAAAGAAGGGGTAGGGATTAGGGTGGGGGAATGAGAATGATGAGGAGGGGGTGAGGGTGGAAACATGGAAGTTGTAAGGCAGGGGTTCCTTAACTTGGGTTAATGACTCTAAGGGCGCCCGCTAGTCAATCTCACAATCCCACGGTGTTTATGAAACGTTTCTGAAAATAAGAACTAAAGCTCTTTTTGTTGAAATAATATTTATCTCAACTCTCGGGGGGTTCTTGGAGGCAACTGGCGTCCACAAATGGTTCATGGGAGATAAAGTGAGGGGAACACTGTTGTTGTGCATTGTTTTCATTTCCAGAAGAGAAGTCGCTGTCAGGTAGTTTGATTCCATTCAACATAATTTGAACTTTTGCTCTTTTACCCTTTAGATCGTCGGCTTTCAAACGTTTTAGTACTGCAAGCTTCAATCTTTTATTCTTTATTATAAAACTACTTCCACGTAGACCCTGTCTTTAGAAGCACACACATGACAAAACAAATAATGAGTCTCCTTATGAGCCTTTTTATCTTTTGGACAAAAAGCATTTTATCACAAAGGCAAAGGGCTTCTTGATCATGCTGAAAAAGGCAGAACACTTTGTCCTATTATTTTTTATTTTATACTTTCTCTAAATGGTGACAAATGACTTAGCCAGTATCTGACCTAAGGTCCTTTCCTTCTCTCCAAATCTTTTTTGCGTTTTCATCTTTTAAAAGCACTAACTATTCGTCTCCCACCCCTTGGCTTCGCTCGAGGAAAAGTTCAAGAACGTTCCATTTTTAGATCTCATCGTTTATATATTTGAATAATGTCTATATGGATTTTCAGAAGACAATCACTCATCCACCCCTCACCCCCACCCACCCGACCTTCTATAAGCTTGGTAACAGTTTTTTGGAGTTCGCAACTGCACAAGGTCATTATATAAGCGCGCGCGAGTCAAGATGGCCATTCTCGCGTCAGTTTTCAGCACTGCTTGTTTTTTTTCCCTCTGTAAAGTCTGAATGGTCGATTGCCTTAATTGCCTTTGTCTGTGCCTATCTGTTACTGATTCCTACCCTTCCCCTCACCCCCTACCCTACCCGACCCTACCCTCCCAATAGTAGAATGTGACTGACTCTCTTTTTCAAATTGAAAAAAAATCAACAAACCTACCACAACCAACAACAACTCGATAAAAAAAACAACAACAAAACAACAACAACAAACAAACGAAAAACAAAACAAAACCAAAAGAAAAACGTCCTTCGACTTGTTGTCGTCTCTAAAGTCGTTATTTATTTGGACTCAGACCAGACGCATCGATTAGGCCGAGTAAGCCATCCCCTCCCTCCCCGCCCCCTCCCTCC
>NW_004797467.1:352914-354606 GCF_000002075.1 Aplysia californica | reverse complement strand
ACACACATACACACACATACTTTCGCCCCCCCCCCTCCTGCCGTCCATCCTTTTCCAAAACCAGCATCACCCCACCAGCTTCTCCCTCATAAAGCTTGAACGAATAGACAACGCCGGAACAGCCTTCTGTCCAAACGACTTGAAAATTGTGTTGATGGAAGTGTAAACATAAACTTACTAATGTACTATCTTGTTGTGCCTATGTATGAGTGCAGCTAACCTTTGTAACGTCTACTGCCATTGTTAAGGACAAAGACAAATTTCTCCCTGAGAGATGAATAAAGATTGTCATTGTCATTGTCAAACCGTTACAATCATTCTGAAATCGGGTCCGGTATATTATGTCTCCCTAAGTAAATGAAATTGTGTTGATGGCGGCATTTAACTTTTGCAACCAGCCCGCAGCCCCAGGGCAGTGCTACTGAATGAAGTGTGTTTAGGTCATTCCCAAAGAGGGGATATTAACATGTTCTTATGCTCTGTAGAATTGTAAATAGGCTGATTTATCAATGTCTTGTTCATACTGTGTCGAAACAACGTAGGGGGAAACTGCTGCTTTTTCTGTCCTCATCCTTACTATCGTCATTTCCTCTACTCCTTTTGGATATTTGTCACTTGTCACTCTCTTGTGAACTGCTATTTCCGGGGTCCAAGCAGACTTTGTGCTGTTGAGGCTAGAGAGGTGAGCAGAGTAAGCCTGATTTTCCGTTTGGACTTCTCTGTTGACATCCACCCCTTGGCGCTCGCTCAAATATGACCTTATGCAGTTGTAAGCGCCGTAAAACATTACTGAAACAAACAACCAGTCCGTCATCAGGACCTGTTTGTCTGTTTCTCCAGTTTTGTCAAAAGGCGTCATTAACCAAATATATGACGCTGTCCATCCTTGGGTGGTCGCCTGGTGTTCTGGAATGGTTTGCTACCAGCTTCTTTCCTATCAAACACTTATCACCTTTCTCTCTTCTCCTTTTTGGGATCAGCAAGTTGTTCACAATGCGTTATTTTACCGGCAATTTTTTGGTATTTCACTCTCTTGTTCCACCTATAATCTTTGGCACTTACGTAACATATTTGAGTTGCATGTGCTGTATAACGCTTACTATAACAAAAGTAATCCATCCGGCCAGACACTATTGTGTCATAGACCCTTCTTTTTTTTCGACCAGTCGATTGGACTAACTTCTTTACAATGGGTCTATGGCTCTCTCTGTCTCCCCGTCTCTCATTGTTCCTCTCTCTCTCTCTCTCTCTCTCTCTCTCTCTCTCTCTCTCTCCCTCCTCTCTGCCTGTCTGTCTGCCTGTCTTTCTGTCTGTCTGTCTGTTTGTCTGTCTGTCTGTCATCTAATCCCCACTCTAGGTACCCCTCCCCCACGCCCCTCACTCCTCGCCCCTTAACCCCCTCCCCCTTCTTTTCAGCCCTTACCAGTTTTCTTCATCCGCCCACCCCCATTTTTTCGACATTGCCCTAATATCTCAGACAACCCTCCAGATAATTTCCCCCTTACTTACCGTCGGCGAGGCCAAATCGGAAAGTGGCATTATCCAAGATTCATATTTTCATGATCGATTGAGGACTTGAGGGCAAAGCCTAGACATTGGTGGCAAGTGCCCGTGATCTAGACAGACCAATCAAAGGTTATGCTTTGGTCTCAACACAGCGAAGACAGGCGGGAGGGTGAGGAGAGGGTGGGG
>NW_004797467.1:344684-348217 GCF_000002075.1 Aplysia californica | reverse complement strand
CTTCATGTCTTTCTTCTCCCCCCCCTCTCTCTCTCTTCTCTCTCCCACCTCTCTTTCTCTCATCCGCTATCCCTTTTTTATACTGTTGCTATCTATCTTTTCTACCTCGCTTGTTCCCAACGCAAAATGACGTCATGTAATTAACCTGCATTGTCGTAGCTCAAACCTGAACATTGTCATGTTCTCTTAAATCACAGATAAGATAAGATCGTATAGGGCACACAAAATAAACAATTACAATCGAACCTGCTCTAACAACCGCCTGTATAAGACAATCAACTGTACTAACGGCCACTTCCCATGCCCCTCCCACCCCCTGTTCACGTTTTAAAAAACTTTCTACATCATAATGACATAGTGTGAGATGACCATCTGTCTACGACGGTGACTGTTCTCTTCGATTATGGACGTCCTTCGACAAAATTAAAACTACAGCTTCGTCTGTATTTAATTTTAAACTATAAGAAGAAACTAGAACAAGCGTAACAAGGTAAGGGGAGAGGAAAGTTCCAGCTAGCTGCGGGGAAAGTTTCTGAAAAAAAATCCCCGAAAAAACTTATGACATCAAATTTAATGAGGTAAAATTGAGGTTATATTTCAGCCTGGATGGCTTGTCGAACCGGGAAATTGCGTGTCCGGGAGTGTGTCTTGGGGAGAGTGTTTGCGATACGGGGTCTACGAAGAAGCAGTCAGGTGCGGTAAAGGTGGGTTTTCTGTTGTTTTTTTTGGTATTCGAGGGGGGGGGGTGGGTTACATAAAATAATTATGAATCATGGCTTAACAAGAAAGTGCTAGGGTGCTCAATCAATTTAAAAACACAGTTCGTGTGAAGTATAATGCATGTATGAACATGCTTTATAACAAAGGGATTTAGGAACAGCCAACGGGTGACATTAAGTTCTTCGCTGCTGCAAATAAAAAGACGCGAGTTCAATTCCCAGCTAGGGGGAAGGTGGGGGGGGGGGTAGTCTTTTTATCGAGTACGGACAAACTTAATTCAATCTTAATTGAGTGGTATTTCAAAGATCAGGTGCCCTCATGCATGCAAGCAATAAGACTGGACACAAAATACATGTATTACATGATGCAACACCCCCGCTCGGTAAACAATTTCTCTGTCTGTCTGTCTGTCTGTCTGTCTGTCTGTCTGTCTGTCTGTTTGTCTGTCTGTCTGTCTGTCTGTCTGTCTGTCTGTCTGTCTCTCTCTCATTTGTAGCAACGTGTGCTCAATAACCTCATGCAGTTGTACAATTATTTTTAATGTACTCAGCACGGGTTGGCCTTGACAAACATGGTCGATCCAGTTCGTCTCATAGATGATCTTAATTGTGTGGGTGGGGGCGTTTACATTTCATCGTGATTCCAGAAACTTTGTTATTTTTTTCTGTTTTTTTTTTTTTAGCACGTAACATAGTAGAATCGATCGTGACAATTGTATAGAAGTTTAGTACAATTATGTACATAAATTTGTATCAGTCTCACAGGCAAATTACTACCTATTCTGACTGAATGAAGGAGAAAATATGGTTGAAATAAGAAGAGCGCACATCGCCACGATTACAGAAATGTAATGTAGGTACAAAAACATGATTGACAGCCAGAAATAACGGGGAGGGAAAAAAACTACCGTAGGACATACCACTGCTCTCAAACGACTTGCAGAGGGTGAAATGGTGAACTGGTGAACTGGTGTAGATTTAACGCCTCTTTCAACACTGTTAGGTTATTTAAGAGGCGGGACCTCCGAAAGGACCGAGCCAAGTAAGAAATTCGTGTAAAGTGCCTTTCCCAAGGACACAAAGTCGGACCGAGCAGAGGGTCGAAACCCCGAACCCGCAATCTCAGGATTACGAGTCGGGTAGCCTAACCACTAGGTCACCGACTCCACCATGCAATGGGGGAGGGGGGTGGAGAGGTAAATGGACACTGTCCTTAACATATGTGTCATGACGAGGTGGAGTCAGGCACTCGGCAGTTTTTGGGCATGTGGAGTTATTGTTATCATCTTAATTGTTGTCCATTTGTCTTGCTTTCCATTGAAAAGATGCCCGTCTTTCGTGAAAAGAAGTCGAGATATTTGCGATTTAAAGAGGTGGGGATCACCAAGTGTCAGATGTTGAATAAGCAAGAAAGTAACCACACCACAGTTTGATGATTTCCAAAGCTTGAGTATCCTGGGAAACGGCTAATGTACTTTTTTTGTGCTTTTCGTTAACGTTTGAAAGTAAAATTCAAACAGAAATGTGTTTTAGAATGGATATGAAAGGTGTTGAGCCGACCCCCCCTTTTCCCCCCCCCCCCAAAAAAAAAGCATCGATAAAAACTGTCTACCGAGTGGGAAAATGTCGATTTCACTATTTTTATGAGAGCCCGGTTCGACCACAATGCCTCAAATACAGTCATCTGTACAGAAAATGGGGCCGCTGGCGAAAAGTGCACAGCGCATAAGAGTCACTCACTGACTCGATAGTTTGCACTACGCATTATAGGGGGTGTCCACTGGGGCGATCAGGTCGGGTCGGGTCGGGTAGGGCCGATTTGGTAGTCGCTGCTAGCCAAATTGAGGGTGCAAAGCGGCCATCGTGGCACAAACCGATCAACTTGGTTGGTGACCTGCAAAAACAAATGCGTTTGTTTTCAGGCCTGCGAGTCGCGCGATCGGGTGGTTTGCAGCCAATCACAACAAGGCTAAGTCTCGTGTCCATGTTGGCACTCAAAATCCGGTGGCGCCCTCTTCGAAAAAGTGCGGACTTTGCGAACAGAGTTACCCTACTTGTGTGAAAAACAATAAAAGCGAAACTAACAAACTGTGCTATTCCTATTCTTCTTCTGGAGAAACGAAAGAGAGCTTAAAAAACAAGACTGCAACGCCGCGGACACTTTTATGGCCGAGTAAACTATCTTGCAATGAACGATCTTTGATAATAGAAAGTTATCGATGTATCCTATGCTTATGGGATTCCAGGCTGCCGCAGCTCTGCAACAGGGAACTGCGGAAAGGAGCCCTGGAAGCCACTGAGGTTAAATGTTTTTCTACTTTAACTTCCAAGTCGTCGGGTACAATCGCGCCGGGTTGTAATGTGCACTGAAACCACTTGAAAACGACCCGACCCGACGGCCCGACCCAACCCGACCCGATCGCGCTAATAGGAACCCTCTATAATAGAGTCACTCACTGACACGATAGTTTGCACCGCGCATAAGAGTCACTCACTGACGCGACAATTCTGATCACACAGGTTTGTATTTGGACAGGGCATGGTGGCACACCAGTAGAACAATAGGGCAGGAAGTGCGCAGAATGTTGGGAACGCCGGAAGTAACCCAGTTATAGAGAAACGATTTCTGGATTCACATTTAATGGAAGGTCTTACAATAACATTCTAGGTTTGTAGAACAGTGGGCTAGTTGTGAGGAGAGAGACAGAGGTGATGGAAACATGGGTAGGGTGCTTTTTAGAAACGTTTGATGATTTGTTAACACCCACATGTATTTGCTGTTTTCCTCCTCCTCCTCCTCCTCCTCCTCCTCCT
>NW_004797467.1:339907-342515 GCF_000002075.1 Aplysia californica | reverse complement strand
ACATTTTTACCATTTTTAATTTGGTAACTGAAAAAAAAAAGAAAAAAAAAAGTAAAAAATATTGTCAAAATCCCAAGTGCAAACAATACCGGAGACTGTGGTTTAGCGGTTAGGCCTGCTTCCCTACCGTTTGCAGAAGACGTCAGTTCGATTCCACTCTGGGGAGAATTTTTACCGCGTATCAAGGGCTTTTTGTCTGCGTGTTGCATCCCTCTCAACCCCTAGGCTGTTCCTGACGGGGTTTTTTTTTTGGGGGGGGGGGGGGGGTGTGCCAATTGGGACGTAAACCTTTTGCAGTGTGCAATTATATATGTTTTTGAAGCAAAATGTACAAAATATTGTGGGTTTTAAGAATTCATATTTTTTTCAAATTGAGCTTGATAAAAGCAATAATTTCGTTCTTAAAAACTCAATAGAACAAGAACGAGTTAGATATCCTGTAGCATTTTGCTACATTTCTGATTGTGGTATCAGACGATTATCATTATAATATAAATAGTAAAACGAAAATGTGTCAAGGGATGAGGGGGGGCCCAATGATGGTTTTGAGATCAGTCAAGGAACTTTGGGAAAAGACGAGAAAGCCTCGTTCTTGTGTGTACAGTTGTTCAAAACAAGGCTGTTTCGATCTTCTGTAGTTGGTGGTTCGCGGATGTTCTGGTGTGGTCTGCTCCTTCTTCCCTATTAAACAACTATCGTCCCCATCTCTCTTCCTTTTTTGTGTTTGATACTCTCTTGCAACACTTTTAATCTTCAGCACTTATATGACCCAATTGTGTTGCAAATGCAGTAAAACTCTTACAAAAAAACCCAAAATAGTTTCTCGTTGTTTCAATCTTCCTTTAAGTGGAGGGACAGGAATATTGATCTATTTCGGATTCGAACCTAAAACTTACGTGTGTTGGCCGAGGCCATCAGACAATTGTGTTCCATTGTCTGGCTAATTAGCTCGTAGAGCATTCGGTTCGACCATTAAAGATTCATTTCAGATGGCTGGAGCTCGTCACTGGTAGATCCTGCTTACTCCCTTTGTTGTTTCTATCTTGTCTGTCTTACTTTTCCCCCCAACTCTAGTATATGCTAGCTTAGTAAGAGTATTACGGCGCTTGCAACCACATACGGTCATATGAGTGCGCTTTCCCAGCTCCAAACGCCCATCATTTAGTCGATGTGCATCTTTTTAAATTAAAAAAAATTAATTCAAGTAAAGCAAAACAATGAACGATCAGCAATAGATGATGAGGAACAAGGATGTCCAACTCACGCCAGGTAGACCGCCAACTGGTTTCTCTTGGACACTGAAAGAACACTAGAAATGTTAAAATAATCTTCTGAACTAACTGATTGCTACATTGTCATGCTATTATTTTTTCGAGGTACTAATTTTGTGTTCTCAGTTATTCAGATTCCTTTAAGCCTTAATAATGTACACATCTTTTAATCTGCATAGATCCGCCTTATTATAAGCTTATGTTTAGCTCGTGACCAGGAGCTGACCTTCTCACCCAGATATGTTCAACCTGTACTCATTTAATTAAGGAAAGATAAATTTAGGAAAATATCCTTCCAATTATTTGTGATTAGATCTATCACATGTACTGTAAACATCAATATAATCTACAATAATGAACAAGATAACAACAACAACGATAATAATAATCATAGTAATAATAATGATAATAACAATAATGATATAAAGATAATAATATATTTTTTTTAAAGTAAAAAAAAATTAAAAAATAAAATAAAGAAGCTAATAATAATACTACAAATATAAATGGTAACGAAAAAAATAATTCTGATAACCAAACACACTGAAAAACTCGTATTTCTAATGACAAGAACATGAAAGTACAATTGAAAATATCTGTAGGTAAGTATCTCGCAAAGTATCTCACGAATCTGAGGTTAGCAATATGACCATCCACCACAAAAGTCTGTCCGTGTACGCTAGTGCTGGGCGGCTAGGTTCGCGATTATTGAAAGCTAGGAATCGTAGGAATCGACTCCGAACCCAATTACTTACTTTCTAAAGATATAATTTCTTCCGGTGGTTACCTGTTTGGCTCAAAACATCTTCAAAATTTGAGATGACCTTGATTTCGGAAGATTACAAACCATCAACTTTTGTTTTTCAAAAATAAATTCTTTAAAAAAAAAGATTTTAGAGATTGAAGTAGCTGATAACTTGGTTTACGTAACTAAAAAGGAGTCGGAGCTTCTCTTCTGCATTAATCGTGGGAATCGGTTCCGGAATGGATTCTTCGCCCAGCTCTAGTGTACGCCCTACGGAGAAGTATTCCTCAAACTTCTAAGGCCGTACCGTGTGTGGCGTCAACTTGACGGATAGTGATGATCCAGCTAACATGCCATGGGCCTTAGAGCCTCAAGGGAGGGAAGAAAAAGAGGATGGCATTAACTAAACATTCATCACTAAGCGGTTTGATTTTGACTGTAAATTTAGCCATAGGGTACGGTTACTACAAGCTACAAGACAAGATATAAAGGATGGAATGGAAGGAAACGTATCGTTTGTGTGTGTGTGTGTGTGTGTGTGTGTGTGTGTGTGTGTGTGTATGTGTGTGTGTATGTGTGTATGTATGTGTGT
>NW_004797467.1:336166-337682 GCF_000002075.1 Aplysia californica | reverse complement strand
TATCTTATCTTATCTTATCTTATCTTATCTTATCTTATCTTATCTTATCTTATCTTAATTACAAAATTCCATCTGGCACTTTCTGCCGTTTTGAGTTACTAAGACCTTGAGGTCAGAAACCAAATGTTTTATCTGCTCTATCAAAACCACAAGATTATTCGGAGTCGTTATCAAGGAATTCAAAGAATTGCTTTCGGAAATGCCTTACATGTTGTGAGACTCAAATATTTTTAATGGCAAATTTGTCCAAAATTAGGTACAGAGCAGATAGAGCGTTGTAATTCTAGGGTAGCGATTAGTCTATTGTGTCAAACGAGAACTTGGAGATCAACTGGACGGGCGGGTGTGCCTTTGTACACAGGGGATTCATTTACAACAGAACGGCACTGAGCCAAACAACAACAACAACAACAACAACAACAACAACAACAGCAACAACAACTACAACAACAACAACAGCAAGAAATGACAACAAATGACAACGGAAGCAGCAGAAACCAACACAACAGCAACACCATTGCCAGAAAAAGGAGAAGAAGAAGAAGAAGAAGAAGAAGAAGAAGAAGAAGAAGAAGAAGAAGAGGAAGAGGAAGAGGAAGAGAAAGAGGAAGAGGAAGAGGAAGAGGAAGAGGAAGAAGAAGAAGAAGAAGAAGAAGAAGAAGAGGAAGAGGAAGAGGAAGAGGAAGAGGAAGAGGAAGAGGAAGGGAAAGAGGAAGAGGAAGAGGAAGAGGAAGAGGAAGAGGAAGAAGAGGAGGAAGAGGAAGAGGAAGAGGAAGAGGAAGAGGAAGAGGAAGAGGAAGAGGAAGAAGAAGAAGAAGAAGAAGAAGAAGAATTCAGGGAGGTTGGACTGCCTCACCCGCTACCCAAGGGAGGCGGTGGCCCTGGTGAAGAGCACGTTCTTCCGGGCTCTAAACATTTCGAACGGATAGGCTACCACACACGCACACAACAACAGCTGCAGCACTCCAAACAGCAGGAACAACTACAACAATTACCTCCTGTTTGTTCCACACCGCAGACTTTCTGCTCATGTTATTTCTCGTTCTCGCTAGACCGCCCGCACTGAGTGCTTTCCACAAAATTTGCCTCAGTGTCGTTTCGGCTTGTATATCGTTTCGTTCTTGATGTCGTTCCACTTGGCTGTGTCGACGGATTCCCAGCTTTCAGTTAGTTTGCTAATTCTTTTAGTTTAGATCTTTGCATCAGTTCCGGTAATTCCCAGAGTTCTCTTTGCAAATAAAACCATTTGCGCATTCGTTTCATCTCTGTTTACTTTCAATTAAACTGCACTAGAGAAGCGGGGGTTTTCAACATATCCGATGAAATTAGTGTTCTGGCTAGTTTGAGGGGAGATAGCTTTAAAAAGACTTTGAAAACGCAAGACAAGGGCGCGAAAAGTAATGTTTTGATTTTGTTTTTCCATTTTTGTTTGTGTTGCTACTAAACGAATCTGTCCACAGTTCTCTCCCCCCCCCTCTCTCTCTCTCTCTCTCTCTCTCTCTCTCTCTCTCTCATA
>NW_004797467.1:334101-335154 GCF_000002075.1 Aplysia californica | reverse complement strand
ATCTATCTATCTATCTATCTATCTATCTATCTATCTATCTATCTATCACTCTCTTCCCCCTCCACCTGTCTGCCCCACAGTAGATCACCCAGTTCACTATTATAGCTCCTCTCTCGCGACTTGACTTTGTCAGACAAAACTCATTATATGGCGCAGAAAATATAAACACAGAAACACAGACTAATATTTAGCTGTAGCAATCACAACATCTCTCACTAGTCCAAAATTCGCCAAGGTGAGCAGGGGCATTCTATGAACCCACACAAGACAAGTGTTTTCATAAAGTCGCGACTACTAATATTTGAGTTCCAGACAATAAAGCGGAGATAAAAAGGGTCCCGAAATGTCAACATGCAAATTTCTATAAATGAAAAGCACAATCCAATTAACACGCACAAAAATTAGTCCACGCACGAAGTGTACACGCACACGGCTCAAACTCCGACTCACAAACTAGCTCCAACCCCCCTCCCCTCCCACTCCCACCCCTCAGTCTTCCTCCTTCTTCCCCCTCCCTGGCCCACCCTTCAAGCTAATTGGCAATCAATTTCTATTTTTGATAACATTTTCCTCAGAATTTAATTGGCAGCTTTTAATAACGTACACAATTTTTTTGATTTTGCACCCTAATAAGGACAAAAACATTAACAACGACAACAACAACATTATCAATAACATCACACTACCACAACTTTTGAAAATAACGACATCATCATCATCATCAACAACAACAACAACAACAACAACAATAACAACAACATAATCAGCAAAACCAACACAACAGAAACAACATTATATCATACACGACAGCAACAACAACAGCAACAGCAACAATGACAACAATATATACGACTTTTACAACAACAACTCGAGCATCGAAGCAACTAAACACAAATAAATAAGCCATCCTCTCTATCTCCCACCATCTCTCCCCCCACCCTTCCCATCTCCTCCCCCCATCCTCCCCATCCCCCTCACCGTTCTGTAGTAAAGGACTGTCCTCACTCAGACAACTCTCCCCTCCCTCCCCCCTCCCTCACTCACCGTTCTGTA
>NW_004797467.1:331609-333936 GCF_000002075.1 Aplysia californica | reverse complement strand
CCCCCACCCTCCCCATCTCCAACTCGTTCTGCAACAACTGACAACTTTCAGCCGACTCGAGCGGTTCTCCGGAGTATGCAAATGTCGTAACTTGGTAGAGCCCAGGAGGTCTCAGGAACAAAACCCACTGTCAGACTGCTTGTTTCCCTGCTTGTTTGCCGTGATGAGAAGTTTTGCAAGTGTTATCGTGACATTCTACTTCTTACTGATTCCCTTGGGGAAATTTGGTTTACAATGGTGTAACATATCGCTACCTCAGAATGACAAAGTTCTATCTAGCATTTTTGGCAGTTTTGAGTTACTAAGACCAAGAGATCAGAAATCAAATGCTCTATCTGCTCTATGGAAATGGTAAGATTATTCAGAGTCGTTATAAAGATATTATTCAAAGACTTGCATTTGAAAAAGCTGGGCATGTTGTGAAACTCTAAAATTTTTAACGTCAAATTTATCAAAACTAGGTATTGAACAGATATAACTTTGTTATTCAACAGTAGCCATATATCAAACATACATAAATGCAGTACATAAATACAGATATAATATAGATGCACACAGAGAAACATACAGATATACTACGGACACGCCATTCTTGGAGGGCAAAGAGGTTACTTACATATACTCTTTGGGTGAGGGTTTTCGTATCTTTCTCAAAGACACACTCCAATGACCACTCATCTAAATCCCGTGTCACCGACACTTGCTTGACATTAATAAGGTTGAATTCGCTCCCTACTCGGTCGTTGGAGATATAAAGTAAGTGTAGAGAAAGTTGAACACAATGGCGTCCAAAGGAAAATTGAAAAGGTAATCACCCAATCATCGTGTTAAAGCCTTGTACTACCCACTCGTGCAGCATGCCAATTTAAAGCTGAATAGATTCTGCATCATCTGATATATTAATAATTCATCTATGTTAAGAGACGCCTGAGATATGATCACTCAAAATTGAACTTAAAAAATCAGGCTTGGCAAAATTGTGCGAAATCAAAGAACCGTAAAATTGTCTTTGCGCGTAATTTGAGGAGCATCAATATTGATAGAATGGTCATACATTAATATCCCATGAATGGAAATTTTAAAAAATTGCAATAAACAATATTCTATATTTCGTCACGATAGTAAAAAACAAAACAAACGGAAAACAGAGCAGTCACAAATACTATGCAAAATTTGAATTTAACATTAAATGTGCTCTTTATTATTTTGCTTAGCAGTCGTTAGTTATGTGTAGTGAACGAGCCCTTTGAGCATCGACTCTATTAAGTTTTGGACATAATTATCTGTCATTTCATCCCAAATGTCATAAAGAGTTGCAAATAAAGGGTCTGAGTTGGGAGCAAAGGATTCACATCGGGGCTATTTAGTGGTAACCCCCCCCCCCAACCTTTATTTGATTGGGTTTTCCAAGAATTATCTATTTGCTATGCATGAAGATGTCTACTTGAATGGCACCATGACGAAAGTAAGGGAAGGACATGACGTTCTAGCACTTGCACAAGGTAGTCCACTAACCCAAGCCATCCAATGATTCTCATGAGGGCGGCTTTATTCATTTCACCCCATACCATTAAAAAACATGGCAGTTTCGTGGCCTCTGTTTCTCGCTGACAGATGATTTTGTCCAAAATCTAACTAACACAGTCCACGTGCAAAAAATATTTCGTGCTCGACACGAAAAAAAATTAGCTCCTACACAATAACGAAAATAAATACTAATGTGCATAGTATTTTATGTTAAGTCCAGTTTTTTATGTGATATTTGTAACTGGTCTGTTCTCCTATCTGTTTGAAAATGTCTTCAGAAGATGCTGGTCATTGCAGGGACAATACTATTATATTTTCATTTGATATTCAATGCATGTCCAATCCCCAATGTTGATGCACCTCAGTACACGCGCGAACACACTTTTGAGTTTCTCTGATTTCGCACAATTTTGACAAGCCTGATTTTTTAAAGGTAAATTTTCACTGACCATATCTCGCGCGTTTCTTAACATAGATGAAATATTAATGTGTCAGATGATGCAGAATTTATTGAGCTATATATTAGAATGCTGCATGAGCGGGTAGTGCAAGCATATAACACGACGATTGGGTGATTACATTTTAAAGTTTCTTTTAGATGTCACTATATATACATATGGATCTTGGGAGCTCTGAACAATTGCCAAGACTGTGATTTTATATTGAGTGAATTTCGGTTTTGTGAGTACACTGACACAAAGACTATCTATCTATCTATCTATCTATCTATCTATCTATCTATCTATCTATCTATCTATCTATCTATCTATCTATCTATCTATCTATCTATCTATCTCTTC
>NW_004797467.1:327614-330555 GCF_000002075.1 Aplysia californica | reverse complement strand
CCCCGTTCAAACTCTTCTCAATGCATTCTGAAAACACTGGTCAAACCTTTGGTAGAGTCAGTGACCACGAGAATGGGCTCTTGTTTACTCCCAGCCCCCTCTCCCTCCCCACCCCCTAACCCACCCGTCTCCTGATTAGCTACTGCTCTTGCCTCACAATTCATTTACTGACCACTAACTTTGTTTCCATTTCTTCCCCCTCCCTCCTTCTCTCTATCCCCTTTGTGTTCGTTTGCTCCAGGGACGGTTGGATAATTAGCACAATGAATGAATCGGGCCGTATCACAGGCTTTGAGAAGCCTAGAACCCGAGAGACGGTATGAGGGAAGTTCCTCACGAGGGGGGAGGGTGGGTGGTGGCGGAAGTAGAAACAAAGGGGGGGGGGGAGGAAAGGATTACGACAACAGTGACAGAAGAGGAGGGTTAGGAAGAGGAGGAGGTGAAGGGGAAGGAGGAAAAGGATGAAGATGAAGAGGTGGGTGAGGAGGAGGATAAGAGGTGGAATCTCTCTCCAATTTATTCCAAAACTGGATACTCTGTCTTTCGAGATAAAACTCCAGCATGGTCATAACAGTTTTAAAGTCACCTTCCACCTCCCGACACATTTTTAAGGAGACAGGCTGCTTCCAGGGGCTGACAAATGTTCAATGAGACACAACACCCACACAAAGACACTGACATATTCTTTTTTAATGAAGGTGTTTTTTTCGGCCTGGGCTTCGAACTCTCTCTGTCAGGACCAACCCGGCCAGAGAGTGAAACTATAACATCCCAGTAGAAAGACCAATAGACTCATAAAAAAATTCTCCTCTCTCGGAAATCGAACTTGGGTTTCCTGCGTGCGACAGCGAAGCACCTAACCGCTACACCACATACGCCGGTGCTGAGGCACCCAGAAAGAGATAGACTTCTCCTCTCGAGAGTCGGACTCATGTCTTTCGCTGCATGGTGAAGAATGGGACTTAAATGAATATGGAGAAGGAAACAATGTAATGTACGAAGAGCAGGGGGAGAAAACGAAAGAACAAAAGTAAAGAAAGAAAAAAAAAGGAGACAGGTTCGTCTGTGTGTGTAGAGGAAATAGCATACTATCAGTGTTCACCAACGACGAGCAGTGTGGTTGGAGAGACGCGAAAGTTCGTGACCATTCATGAACACCAGTGAATTACACTTCAAATATTTGACGCGTTGACTTGCATGTCTGTCGTGATCATATGATTCTGATGGCAAGGGTGGGCACTCACACATGATCTGCTAACCTGTCTATACACGCTCTACTACAGATTTTTTTAATGCAGGTATTTTAAGGACGCAATATATTAAATATCATTTAGGAGGCAGGCTTCGACCCTTTCTGTCAGGGTCTACCCGAGTTGAGAGGGATACAACATCCCGGTAGAAAGACCGAGATACTCGATACAAATTCTCCCCACTCGGGAATCGAACTCTGGTCTCCCGTGTGTGACAGAGAAGCTTCTAATTACTATTCCTCAGACGTCGTCTTTATTAAAGTAGAAACCTGGACTTTTCTGAAGCTGTCTGAAAAATTAAATAAAATCGCTTCTTTAAAAAGCTACATCTTAATAACGTAATAATAGTTTCAACCATTCAAACTCGATTGCTCACCCTCATTTCCCAAGAGCACTGTTTCTAATCCCAGTGACGATATCATAATGGCATTCTGTGTCGTGAGGCGAAGTATCATTTGCACTTCCATCTGATATATGAGTATGTGCAAAGAGTATTGGATGTCGTCTTGTGTTTATTTTGACACAAAACGAGACTTTCATCTTCTGATTCAATAATTCAGATCACTTATAAACCCTTTTCGGTCTGACAAGTCCGTTGGCTTGTTCTATTAGCTTTCACCTCTTATTTGTTGAAGCGTAATGCCATTGAGACTTTAAAGGAAAATACCCAATCCCGATATTGATGTTATATTATAATTTAGGTGAAGGAGAGATCACGTCTGACTTTCAGTTCAACCACAAATCATCGTGGCAGCCGCGGCTGTGCTGGTGTCTGTGGTTGTAATGGTTAAGCAGAAGAAATAGGTTCAATTCCCACCGTGGACGATTTATTGTATGTTGCATCTGAGTCTGTCTGACGGGATGTTGTACCTAATTCAACCTATGTCGAAACAGCCCCCCCCCCCCACTTTCCTGTTTTGTTGATGGGGGCGTACAGCACTTTCAGTCATACATAACCATAGTCTTTATTAGCTTTCATCTCTCGTTTGCTGAAGCGTAATGTCATTGTTGATTTTCCCCAAAAGTATCACATCCCGAAATTGATGCTATTTAGATGAACTAGAGGTCACGTCTGAGCTTCAGCTCCCCTACAATTCACCAAGAAGCGACGGCCGTACGGTTGTTGTGGTGTAACGGTTTTTGTTTTATTTTGGTAGGTGCTTTACTGCCTTCGCAACTGCATAATACGGTCATGTGAACGAGCCGGACACATTAAACATTATTGTATTTTGCTAGGAATTAATTTTGAATTTCGCCCAGGTGGTGACCACGAAGCCTACTCTTATCTATTTTGACCATCAAGGGATGTTTAACGTATATTTCACCCGTATTTGAGAAGACTAGGTGTTAGATCTTACCTACCTAAAATCAGGGGTGTGGCTGAAAGACAGCAGTAAGAAGGAGCCAAGGAGTAGCAGGACCGGGCAAAATGATGGGGGTAGGGACAGAAAGTGGAGACGAAAGCAGGTGACAGAACATGGTCAGAGAATAAAAAGGGAGGCTTTTATAGAAGAAAAATTTTCGTTCCTGTCAGATTTTGAACCCGGGACTTATTGTATTGAATGAGAGACGAACACCGTAACCTTTAGACCACGAGAGCCCCCTGTAATGATTGGGCGCTACACTGTTGCACGCAACAGACCAGACGCATGTGGAAAAGAGAGAGAGAGAGAGAGAGAGAGAGAGAGAGA
>NW_004797467.1:322993-325278 GCF_000002075.1 Aplysia californica | reverse complement strand
ATGATGATGATGATGATGATGATGATGATGATGATGATGATGATGATGATGATAATGATGATGATGATGATGATGACAACTTATTTTTTCTTTTTTTTTCTTTCAGATGACAGGGTATAAGAAAGGAACCTTCAACTGTGAAACTGCCCAAGATCCAACCTTCAAAACAGAAAGGTCAAAACAAATGGATTTTGACAGAAAAGTGTACATTATATCCATGTAGCTGTAAAAAATAGGATGCATTCCATATCGAATAAGTGAATTCCAATGTAAGTTTTGCGTCTGTATCACTCAAACAACAATCTAGAACAAACAGGAGAAACTCGAATTGGAACCACTTTGGCGCTCAAGTTCTCTGTGCCATGATGCAAAACGCGGAAAAATCCGAAAGCTGGGATCTTCAAAGATATTAAGTGCATTAAATTCTCTGATCTTTTTCCAGTTCGACTACGATTTACTTTCGTTTGAATTTGAATAATTATGCGTCAATTCAATTCAAGTCACTATTTAATTTGCCTTTAGCATTTGGACTTTGTTTATTAACTTTGTGCTTACAATTTTACTGCAATAAAGGAGGTGACAGATAATCGGGCAGGATGGAGGACGCTGTTAATACGTTGTGTGTGTTAGTAATCAAAGCTCTCTTGTCGTAACACGAACCGACGTGGATGTTTTTGAAAGTACTGTACAAGCTTTTGGAGGACAGTTTGTGTGTTCCGGGACTAAGAGTGAAGCTTAAATTTGTGAACTCGTTGAGTGAAATTCTCCACTGTTTGGAAGCAGCATTTCCCCCCCTGAACTAGTGGCTATGCTTTTGGTTTTAGTATCCAAAGACGTTAGTTCTATTCCCGAGAGGGGCAGTCTATCTCCTTTAATATCTTCTTTTTGATAAAAGAAGAAGAAGAAAAACAGCGACAGCAACAACAACAACAACAAGAATAACAACAACAACAGCAACAACAAAAGGCTTAGCTGAGAGTAACAGACTTGCAAGTCTGAGGGGTAGGAAGAGATTTCACTGACATACATTCACATCACGACTCGGAAAGACGCACCTATCGGGTAAGCCTTTTATACGTATACCCCTCGTGGGGATAAAATATCGCAAACAGTTACTCGTTACAGACACAAATACCACGTGGAAGAAATATACCACGAACAGTCTACCATTACTATTATATCACATCTCGGTGAGGAAACTACTGCCTTTAGTTAACCCTTACATACGCAATCATTACGAAAAACAAAACAAAAAAACAACAACCCCTTATATGAACATACATAACGGAGAGAAAAAATAAAACTACTGTTTGTTAACTTCCATTTGCTTAGACATCACGAAGAAGAAAACGCTACTATCAGTTGACCCTTATACGCGTAACAACAACTGCCGACAGTTAATCAGTCATTCGCCATGCCACCTGCAGCTAAAGCGTATCAAACTCTGACCTTGACCTTCACCTTGACTGTGTTGTGTACCCTGACCTTCCAGCCGGCCCTGCCCGCCTCCACCAGCGTGCACGCCGACGAGTATGACGTGGACCCCAGCTTCACCATCTTCACTTACCACGTGCCGGACGACGAGGACATGAACAGCACCTGGGATGACGTCTTCGGGGTCACCGGCGGTCCCATTGACCCTTACCTGGGCTACGACCTTGGAGGGGACGCTGGTGGCGACGTCATACACAGGGAGGGCTCTCCGCCCAGTGGGGGTTCACAGGGGTCTTCCGCCGTCTTGACTCCTGACACGGAAGTCGATATGGTAGAACTGTTTCTGGAGATGGTGGAGGAATACGAGGAGAGTAAAGCAAAGTGTAAACCTGGCACCCAGCATAATTTAGGCTCAGGAGTCATCAAACAATACGGTCTTAACCGATTCAAGGCGCAAGCTTTAGTCGCTGTAAACCGCGCCAACTTACTCACGCGCATTTGGAAAAATCCGACAAAAGGTATCGTGGACTCGGAATACCTTTTCTATTCGCAAGTCCGGAATATTGTGGAGGGTGATCCGGAAATATTCGCCGCTGGGAACTGTTATGATCATCTTCAGTTCCAGGACTACTACCTGTTCTGTCCGTACGCACATCGCATGGAGGATGGAAGGATCAACGTGAAGGATTTGTCCTTGGAGTACGACTATCTGGGCAACACATCAGAGTTTTTCTTCAGTGCCCGGATGCACACGAGACACCAAGAGAACTTCAACTTCAGCATTGGTAAGTGCAACAGATACTTATTGGTTGTTTGTGTTTGTTATGAGGCGGCTGGGTGGGTTGTGGAGT
>NW_004797467.1:315868-319065 GCF_000002075.1 Aplysia californica | reverse complement strand
AGAGAGAGAGAGAGAGAGTAAAAAGTAAGACCCATCAGCAGTGCCCTCCAATAGCTCACTTTATCCATAAGACATCGAGAAATAAATACCCCTTTAAAGAAACTGATGAATTATTGAACTCTTATGCACACATCGTCCGTTTAAAATGACTCAGTTTAAACATAAATGCAACCGCTCCATTGCTACAAATAAAACAAATAAATAAATGTCGATATTTCTCCTCTCTTGCATGCCTTTTGAACATTGATTCATTGCTGCTCCGTCCTAGCCCATGGCGTCATTACTTTGTGTGGCTTGTGTAAGCGGTCATCAATCATGCAGAAAGTCCTTGCAAAGAACCAATCAAATAAGAGCAGACAGACCCCAGTGTGTTCGTTTGTTCTCGTAGAGTGGAAAGAAGTTACGGTCAGTGAACTGCACATAATTACATTGAGACTGACATACCTTCTCACCCTCCTCTATTCCCGCGCCAAACAATTACTGACTGTGAGAACAAAGCATTCGTAGTAAAGTGTGCTAACACAGACGACAATTAGACAACAATTCGAGTCGAAAAACGCGAGGGTCGACAAATTATTGAGGCAAGCAATTTCACGGTCTTGACACCTCCCATCTCTTGTTGTGTTTACGCGGTGAAGATGGATGTGCGTGCGCTTACGTATTGATGACACTAACAAGCGCCTGCAGAAATATACTAAATTTTCAAAAACTGGTAAATGTGCACAGATTACACACGGATACCCGCCCCCCCCACCCCCCACACACACATACACACACACATAAACAAGGAAACACACACACATACACACACACGCGAGCACACACACGCGAGCACACACATGTACACACTTACACTCATACACGTACTGTGACAGATATTTTTTTCTTAAAGTTAACACAGTTATGGAAGCTTTTAAAACTGTATCTATTTTAGCCGTGTTGATTCGATATTTACATACTCTCTCCTTATACCGTCAGGTACATACGACAGAGGGCAGTCGACGATATGCGACGTCCTTGGCAACATATTTCCCCCTATTTATTTAGGACATATAGGTCCTCGATGATTGCTACATCCCTGATTATGCTTCTGCGACTTTTAGTTTATCTCCCTCTTCTTTTTTTTCCAGTAGTCCTCAACACCACGTCTAATAGGGCGCTGATAGTTAGGATAAAAATCCCTCTAATAGGCATTTTCTCCCCCACTGACACCACTTAGCTCATTTAGGAGAATGGTTGCGTCTCTAAACGAGAATCGAACTCACGTCTTCTCTGTACGACGACAAAGCCTCTAATCGATAAACCACTGACGTCGGTGCCTCTAACTCTAATGAAATTGTGCCGGATGAGATGGCCCAAATTGGAAAAAAATAATTAATTAATCCACAGACAGGAGAAAGAGGCTACATCTGCACCTGGACCACGGTCTCTGACCTGGACATGGAAGGCTGGTGCCTCTATAAATAAATTGTTGATGGTCAGGTCAGATCGAAAAAGATGGAAAACTTATACAATCAAGCCACTGAGCTCCTTGCTTGGATTTGATCCGAACCTTCAGCTTTTAGAATGGTTGGTTTTGAGACTTGTGTGCTTTGAATTCAAGAATGAAAAACAATGCAAAAAATTGGAACGACACAATAAGAAACGCACAATCTATTTTGTAGGTTGTTGGAGGGCACCTCGGTCAGCTTCTGCTTCTTGTCCCCCCTCCCTCCTCTCATTCTTCTGCCTGTTTTCCCCTTTCTCCTGCACTGTATGGCCGTATAGTGTTGATGTGTTTCCTTTACTCAGACAAACCGTCGTCGATCACATGACATTTGGCTGGACAAAGCAGACCAGATTATGCGGGACTCATGCCAAAAATGCCGCCCTCGTCTCGTACATGGAATAATTTGACTCCCAGTTCACAACATCATTAGCTAAAACCCCATGCCCATGCACACAAATAAAAACAACAACAACAACAACCTCTCCTACAAAAAAAGAACCCCCCTCCCTCACTCTCTACATATTGTATTACGTGTTACACCACCCCCCACCCTCATACACACTCACAAATCCACTCTCTACCAATACCGTCCTACCTCTTCTCATCTTCTTTCTTTTTTTCCGAAGACAGTCCGCCGCTGTACCAATTCTCACAATCTCTCATTTCTGCTCCTTTCTTTATCCCCAAGTGTCTGCAAAGTGCGTATGCAAATTCCTTTCCGGATCAATATAGTTTTATCTTGTCCTATCTGATCTCGTAAATTGGTCTTTTTGCGTGCGCGCTGTGTGAGCAGTGGCAGAGAAAACTAGTAACCTTGTATTACCTCTCTCCGCCACAGGAAGCACTAGTGACATATTGCTATTATACACGGCTCAGATTATTCATGGCAACCTTCTATAAGGAGACGGGAGCACAAGAAAGAGGGGTAATGTTATCATAATTGCTTTCTCCGCACGAAATGAGACAGTGGCAAAGAATTGCTTCCGCTTGCTGCAGTTTAACCTTTGAGTAAGAAAACTTGCGTTATCAATAGAGACGATGAACAGTGGCGTTCTAATGATAAAGTTGAAGATGTAATTGTATTCTGTTTTTGGTGACGATACGAAAAGTTCTAAATTGTCAGATACTGCTTTTAGATAACAGTCGTGTCTACAACTGAAGTCATTCAGAACTTTTAAAGAGAGTTTTTCCTTTACTTCTAATCTTCATCGACAGAAAGTGATGTAAACAAATTTATTTTTCATTTCTGGGAAATCTTCACTATTGAGTTTACCCCCCCTCCCCCCTTTTAATCCTCCCCACCTCCGCCGCCCCCACCCTCTTCTTTTCCTGTCCGCCAGCTCGACTCCTTTCTTCTGGAATAAGAATTAAATGATATTATGTAGCCCGCCAATATGACATTTCTCTAAAAGTAAGAAATATGATTTCAGCCATAGGTTTCATGTAATAAATACTAACAAAATAATGTGATACTTACACCCATACGAAGAGACGTACACACACACCCAGAGAAGAACACACACACACACACACACACGCACACACACACACACACACACACACACACACATACACACACACACCACACACACACACATACACATACACACATACACGCACTAACAAAAATTAACCCTTTTCATCTTTGTCAAGAACGAAATGGCATACAATATTAAGCAACCATCCTCCCCCCTACCACACCATGATA
>NW_004797467.1:313028-314860 GCF_000002075.1 Aplysia californica | reverse complement strand
ATCGGAGAAGAAGAAGAAGAAGAAGAAGAAGAAGAAGAAGAAGAAGAAGAAGAAGAAGAAGAAGAAGAAGAAGAAGAAGAAGAAGAAGAAGAACAAGAAGAAAAAAGAAAATTGAATAGACGAGCATATACGTAGATGATGGAACTTGGAATGAAGGAGACGAAACAACTAATGGGCAAAATATAGATCCAGAGATTAGAGGACAGTGCACAAATTCTGTTACGATGGCGATGCTGCGGCAAGACCAGTGGAAAAAGTTGCGATATCTTCGTAATATACAACATAGCTTTCCAGACGCATTAGTACACAGACACGGGTTCGCTATCTCCACATTACGTAGAAATATGACAGTGTAGACAGCATTATAGTATTGCAGAACGGATAAATAAAGTAAGAGCAAAATATCCACACCCCAAAAATTTCCATTTACACATCCCCCCCTTTTCCAAAATAACTCAACAAAGTAGCAGCAACGACAAGTAAATACCAGCCAAACAACCAAACAACAATAACAACCCAAAAATAATAATACAAACTCCCTAAAAAATAATAAAAGAAATAAGCAAAAAGACCAAAAGAATTCAGAAATATGAAGAAGAAGGACTACAAAAAACAAAACAAAACAACAACAACAACAACAACAACAACAACAGCAACAACAACAGTAACGGCAACAGCAACACATTTTTGCCCCGAAAAACAAAAATGCAATATTATCAGGCATATATGAATTGCAAATTGTGCGCTATATAATTTGGAAAAGGCGAAAATCTATCCAAAGAAAAGAAAGCTAGTAGCTATGGACCAAAAAGAAAAAAAATCAAAACACAATCGGCTCAGTATTGACAATATAGAGGTTTTCTATGTTTTATACAGTGTTTTACAATATACAGGAAGTTCTGTACCGTATACAATATAGGCAATATAGAGGTATTCTGGTCCGAATACAATATTGACAATGAAGAAGATTTCAGTACACATAACAAAACTGACAGTTTAAAGGGTTTTCTGTACCGTATATAGGGTTTGCAACATGAAGGTATTCTGTGAGTTATATAATGTTGATAGTATAGAGGTATTCTGTACCGTATATAGTATTGACAACATTGAGGTATTCTGTACCGTATATAGTATTGACAGCATCGAGGTATTCTGTACCGTATATAGTATTGACAGCATCGAGGTATTCTGTACCGTATACGGTATTGATTGTTGACAATATCGAGGAATTTCTGTACCGTATCGGTAATTCAGATAAATTTCTGTACATAAGATTGACAACGCCGAGCGTTCTTTGTGCATATCTACTATTGACTATAGTAAAGGTGTATATCCATGATATTAACAACAACAATAACAACAACAATAACAACAACAAGAAAAAAAGAAGATTTTAGAAGCCACATAAATGTTGAAGTCATGTTAAGAAAGCTACAACAACTACAAGTCAGGACTGACGCACGATCTGCACACCAGCGGTTATCTCCCTGCCAGATTATTACCAATTACTTGGTGGAAAACGTAGACACTCATTAGGAAGTTACCAGAGTTGTCTTTTAAACGCGCCAATCACATTTTCCATGCGAATTTCATGCAAAGCATAAAAGTAATAACTCAAACGGTAATCGGATAAGCCTGGCTGATGTTCCAGAATTTCAGAGATAATAAACCGTCTGACCTTTTGGACCACTCGGAGAGTTGATGTCTCCACGACCCCAGTTGGGGGCGGTTGTCGGTTATTTTAATTTTTTTTTTAGGTATATGTATAATAAAACGTTCGGGAGAGAGAGAGAGAGAGAGAGAGAGAGAGAGAGAGAGAGAGAGAGAGAGAG
>NW_004797467.1:310443-312219 GCF_000002075.1 Aplysia californica | reverse complement strand
AGAGAGAGAGAGAGAGAGAGAGAGAGAAGGGAGAGAGAGGAACATAGACAGATAGATAGATAGATAGATAGATAGAGAGAGAGAGAGAGAGAGAGAGAGAGAGAGGGAGAGAGGTAGAAAGAGAGAGATAGAGAGATGTGATGAGAGAGGAATGGCGACTATTAACGATTCTCACCACCACCGCTAATGGGATGGGGTAAAACTGCGAGATGAGGTAAGAAGAAGAAGAAGAAAAAAAGAAGCTAGCGCGAGTCAAATCTATAGAGTCGGTAACTACAGGGAACGACTAGTCGATCAGGACCCAATATACACTCTGCCGTTCGCTGATGACGTCGCTGCAATAGCAGTGCCCCAGGCCACAGGCAATTCGCGCCATCTGCTGGTCGCGTTCAGACGACGCTTATGACAAGCTAACGGAATAACCGACAACTTAGACACTGACCAGACCAGGGCATACGGCCAAACGGCGGGAAAATGATCAGGTGCGGTGTAGACCAGAGGGTTGCAGACGATGGACATAAATGGAGGCACCGATTTTTCGTTCTGAACATAATGAATATTTTCCCGTGGTCGAAGAAACACTTTTCTTTTATGTAGAGATGATGATGCTGCTTCTAGATAGCAAGTGTGGTCAGTTTGAGTTACGCCCAGAAGTCACAGGTTCGAATCTGAGATAGGTCTGAATCGAGACGAACTTATTCTAGAATAATATAAATGTCAATATTGTATACTGTACAGAAAACCCTCTATATTATTGTCAGTACAGTGTTATGTAAAAAAAATCCTCTACATTGTCAATACTCTATATTATGGTACAGTTATTCTGGAACAAGCTCTCCTCGGTCTGAATTATTTTTCTATCTTCCGTGAAATGTATCGTTTTCCCTCATCTCAGAGATTAGTAGTGGGTATGGTATGGCTTGCTCCGTCTTTCCATTCAAACGTCTGTCGTGACTATCTATCCTCCTTCTTTTTAATGACTGTCATTCTCTTGTAACACCTCTTATCTTCGGCACTTATTTGGTCTAATTGTGTTTAGTTTGCAAGTCTGTAAAACTCTTACTAAAGCAGAGCCACTGGATATTGTGTTTCTTTTTCCCGGGGCAGAAGTTTTCCGTAGTATTTTCCTACCTTGTACCCAAAAGGAAAAGCCAAGAATAAATGCTTAGTATTTTATTGTACGGTTTAACGGTCCTTTCAACACAGTAAAGGAACTTAGGAAGTGGCTACTCCACCTCCGATAGGGCCAACTTTGAGGATGAAGTAACTCAAAATTCCTCTCTCCCCTAACAACCTAAAAATAAAACCCCAAAATATTATTTTGATGAGGATTCGATCTAGGGTTTTTTTTTGCCATTGTTGTTCAATGTGATATTTGTGACGTTGGTGGTCTAGTGGTTGTGCTGTCGGGCTCGTACTAAAAAGGCCAAGGGTTCGATTCTCATCATAGGACTAATGTTGTGTCTTTGGGAAAGGCACTTTATATAAATTTTCACCACTTCACCCAAGTGAAAATAGGTATCCGCACATATTATAATACGACAAAGGATCTTGTCTGTATGCTTGTGTTAGTGTGTGAACGCTTTACTTGCTGCCAGCACTGTATGCTTCCCGGAAGGCTGAGAGTGTTTTTGAACGCTCTAGGGTCTACTAGGGTTGTAAAGCATTTTGTAGTGCATGGAAGTACACTTTACACATGCAGTTATCATCATTATTATAATGTTATTATTATTAGTATTATTATTATTAGTATTCTTCTTCTTCTTCTTCTTCTTC
>NW_004797467.1:294950-310106 GCF_000002075.1 Aplysia californica | reverse complement strand
CCTTCCCCCACCCCCTTCCTTCACAGCACATACACACACACACACATACACACACATACACACACACAAACACATTTTCTCTCTCTCTCTCTCTCTCTCTCTCTCTCTCTCTCGCCTCATTTTATACCCCTACTTTCGCCATCCCCACCCACACACACCACTGTAAACATTTTAATATAATGTGAAAGAGCTGAAATATGGTAGTGTCAAAAAACAATATTATGGTTAATGTATGATGGAAGTTACTGAGTTAATAGAAACTGACGGCATAGAAAAAGAAACACTCTAGAGTCTATGCTAGAAAACAAACTGGAAGTGAGAAGCGCAATAAACGGCTGGTCATGGCTTCTGGTGCTTTAACCAAAGACTTTTACTTTCTACACGCTCCACACACAATATCGACGTGCACTCGACCTGTAAATATAAATGTAATAAGAACAGTACTGTACGATGGCAAAAAGTCAATTGATACTGTATCAATGACGCTGTCCCGTGCAGATTAGTCTACAATCAAATACTATACAAAGCTGGACAAAGTTAGCACACAACAGTTTTCCATCATTATGTAATCAAACGTTCTTCATCACACTTCTCAGTTCTCAGAACACTGTTGTAACAAAGTGGGGAAGTGTGTCTAATGCTAATGATAGAACTTGGTGTCTAGCTGGGGTGACAGTGGATAAGGGGAGGGAAGGGAGGGGGTAGGGCCATTGTTTTCGGGCCAGACCCTGACAGCCGAGAGCCTATCGCTCTTCGTTATAATTCTCGTTATATATCTTCACTAGACGATTCCTCTTTTCGCCGGCTAGACTCATATGGGCCAGGTATGTTATTAGAGGGGAGAAAGCGATGAATAGTCACCAAACAGGAACTATAGGTGGCTAAAAGTTCAATACACAAAAAAGATTAGTGCCATGCTGACAATAAATGTTCTGATGATAGTTAGAGAAAGGCTGAAAAATAAGTACATGTAGTGCTGATAAAATATTTCATGTGTCTGTGCCGCTCAAGACTCAAGACAGTCTCATTACTGATTTAGTAAGCAACACGGAGGCCAATTTGGCAATCAAGGGATGCTATATTCGCTCTCAGGGCAGTCATTGGATTTGTCCATAGGACTGACGTCATCGCTGTACCCGCCGTGTTCGTTTGTCCAGACTACGAAGTTCCGCGACGTGACGGCTTGACGGGAGACGATTTAAAGTTACGAGCCGGTGCGATAAACAAAGGTGAAGGAATGAGGCTCTGTCGCGACAAAACAACAGTGAATCCCACTTGTCTATTTCAACGCCTCCAAATCGGCAAGGTGCTTTTTGGATGTTGATACATGTTTATTCGGATTTACTTAAAACTGAACGAAAATCATCATCAGCTATAAATCTCTTGACAACAGTCTAGCTGACAAAAATTTGACAAACCGCCCCTGGTCATCATTGTAATCTCAAAGTTAACTGTGCTGTTGCGAGCGCCGTAAAACCTTACTAAAACAAACATAGCTAACTGCACACTTTTTCTTAAACTTTGATAAACGAACAGAAACACGTATTGATTTCTGTGCTCATGTAGCGTAGACATTTCGCCTTTGACTGGAGCAGGATAGCTGAAACATGCAAACTCGCAATAATATTGATGTATGTTTGAGTGGTTGTAGTGAAATTAACCATGCGGGGTAGGAGACAGACAGACAGACAGACAGACAGACAGACAGACAGACAGACAGACAGACAGACAGACAGACAGACAGACAGACAGACAGACAGACAGACAGACAGACAGACAGACAGACAGACAGATATCTATCTATCTATCTATCTATCTATCTATCTATAAATATATATATATATATATATATATATATATATATATATATATATATATATATATATATATATATATATATATAGAAAAATAGAAAGATAAATAGATTGACTCTTCTTCTTAGCTTTTCTAGGAGTCGGAATCTCCTTCTCGGAACTTCCTGCACTAAATCACTCTGTCTCTTGCTATTCTGCTAGCCTGAATTATTGTGAATCCAAACTAGGTTTCTATGTTTCATTCATATCTTCGTTTGGGTTTCCCCATTTCCTGTCTTGCTATTTTTTTCACTGTTGCTTCAAAAATTGTTTATAAGAGAATCATGGCGCTTGATATGCCCAAAGTTGTTCAATTTCAGTGTCATTACGTTCTTGAGGAATGTGAGCGCTTCTTTACTCCTTCTTCTAAGTAACTCTGAATACCTTATTACATTCTTTTGTCTCCAGGATATTCTTTGAATTCGTCTATAACATTTCATTTCGAAAGCTGTAACTGCATTTTCATCTTGTCATTTGTGGTCAATATTTCATATCCTTGTGTTGGGATGGGGACCATAGTATTTCTTAAAATTTTTGTTTTTGTATCATAATTGTTATTTCCTGATGGATGTCATCTTTTCGATTTTGATTTTGCAATTGCAGTTATCCGTTTAACATCTGGGGTTGTTTTCCGCATTTGCCCCAGTCCTGGCTTCGAGATATTCAAAACTGCTTGCTATATGATTGTATTTCATCTTCATCAGTTCTTAACACTTCCTTTTATTTGAATTTTTTAATGCCTTTGATTTAAGACTTCATTACATTTAAATATAATCCTTTTAAATCACTGTATTCATGGACAGATTTTTAAAAAATCCCCTAGTTATCTTGATCCTGTGGTAAAGAGAACAGTGTCACCCTCATTTCTTAAGTCTCTTAAATGTAATCCTAGAAAATACATAGACACTGTAAAATTGAGAGAAATTGCAACACCAGGGTGACTTTGAATCATTCACATTTCAAAGCACTAGAACGAAGTTTTCCTTCTGAAATGAACAGAAAAATTCCACTCTACTTTCACTTTGTTTTACATCAGATTAATTTAAAAAAAGTTCAATTGCCGTATCAGGTGGCTTATCAGCTTGAATTTTGCAAGAAACGAGTGAGTTGGAATGTTTAAAGTTAATAGTTAATACCATACTTGTAATCTGTTAATTTACCTATTGGGCCATCAATCTGATGGTGAGTACTAATTTGTTTGTTTGAGTAAAGAGAAGAACGTTGACACAATACAATGGTCATTTAATGTTGGGAGAAATTAAGGCAGACAGATAAAAACAACAGAGGGAAAGTAAAGAAATAGGACCTACCAGTAGAGCCCTCCAAAGGGGCTGTCGATAATTTTCATGTACCTACTGTATAATGTTTGCTAATGTAAAGGGGATCGCAATGGCCGTGAACAAACTTTTCTCATCGTCTGGATTCTGTAGACTCGTGTGTGCAAACTGCACATACTCAGAGACAAAGAACTATAGACAGACAGACAGATAGATAGATAGATAGATAGATAGATAGATAGATAGATAGATAGATAGATAGATAGATATACAGATAGATAGATAGATAGATAGATAGATAGATAGATAGATAGATAGATAGATAGATAGATAGATAGATAGATAGATATACCAGAGAGAGAGAGAGAGAGAGAGAGAGAGAGAGAGAGAGAGAGAGAGAGAGAGTGAGAGAGAAAGAAAGGGTGAGAGAGACAGAGAGGAAGGGAGCCAAAAGAGTGAACGAGAGAGAGAAAGAACGAGGGCGAAAGAGAGAGAGAGAGAGAGAGAGAGAGAGAGAGAGAGAGAGAGAGAGAGAGAGAGAGAGAGAGAGAGAGAGAGAGAGAGAGAAAGCGAGAGAAAGAAGAAGAAGCAAAAAGGTAGACTGACAAAGGGATAAAAATGTAAGTCAGACACAATGAAACATTGATCAAGAGGACAGAGTGCGTCTTTACAACAGAACGACTACCCATCCTGTGACCTTCTCAGTCGGCACGCGCGTATTTCTTTTGCCTTTGCGTGAGTAGACAATCAGTCACGTGATTAATCAGATGATGACGTCACCATCTCCGAGTTGATGTGAAAAGTCACAGGTTAAACACAAAGTGAAACGCGGCGTTCCTTCACCATAAACCGTTAACCATCAATAATCATCTATGCAGATTATAGAGACATCTCAACGTTTACGCTCTGTTTTTGCCTCTCTTGGTTTTCTTAACTTCTGTTGTCTAGAAATGCAATACTCCTCTGTTACGACATTCCAAGCTTTTTGTAACGAATTCTCTTTCTACTCTGAGCCAGATATAACAGTATCCTGTGAGGGTGTGCATTATCAAACACGCTGTTTGAAATAATTTATGACTTGGTCTCCCGAAGAACCGTTTGTTGCACGAAGCCTTTGAGCACCTGTCAGTTTAACCCTAGAAGTCCGACTGCAGGCTTTACCGTGAAAAAAAAAATGGTGAAATGGTGTGGTTTTAACGCCCCTATCAACACTGTTAGGTTATCGCTTCACCGCAACGGGGGTTAGGAATGGTGTTGGATTTGACATCAGATCATACAATAATATAAGGTCAATAAAGAGGCAAGATCTTCAACGTAAACATCCATCTCTTCTTATGTAGGCATTGTTACGACCCCCTCAACACAATGTATATTATTTAGGAGCTGGGCTTCGACACTGCCTTTCAGGATCAGTCGAAACTGTTCAGAAACAAAGACGGAGATGCTCGATAAAAATTGTTCTCAACACGTGAATCGAACTCGGGTCTTCTGTGTGGCCTGCAATGCACCTGACCGTTAGTCCACAGACGCAGGGTTAATTTCTGTATGACCAAGCAAAGTATCGTAATGGTAAATGGTATAGGGCTTAACCCCCCTACCAACACTGTTAGGTTATTGAAGAGGCGGGACCTCGGAGTGTAACATCCATCTCCGAAAGGACCAAGCCAAGTGGGACATTCGGGTAAAGTGCCTTTCCCAAGGACACAACGTCGGACCGAGCTGATGCTCGAAGCCCCGAACCCACAATCTGACGATTACGGGTCCGGTAGCCCAAGGAAAGTGGATACAAAGCACCTCGAATAATGAACCCAAAATACTTCCCCGTTTTACTATAAAGATGGTTTTATGTGCACAGGAAGAGGTACTGAACAAAACGAAAAGACCTACCTACGCATAGGAACGTTCTTTGGTAATTCAAACCTAAGTCAGGGTAATCCACATCTCAGGTCAACAGTAACAGTATTCAACGAGGCTATCTGTGCTCTTGGGAAGGGATCTAAATATATGAGCTTTCCATCTAGCGTTCAGTCGCGCAGGTTCTGTTTGCTCATAAGGACAGGGGTCGAAGGGTTTGTAAGTAAGTTTTCAGTGTTTAGGGCAATTGGCCCATATCACATCGTATAAAACACTCATTTGTTGAATATAGTTTCCATAATGGAAAGTGAAGGCTGTGCACATATCTCTTATCATAGGTCAAACTTTGCATATTTCTGTAACTGGGCCGGGTCAGGCTGGGAGGAATTAACAATTTTCCTTTTAAAAGGCAAAATGAGGACAATAAAAATAAAGTGGAATTCATCTTCAATTTCATGAGAGGTACTCCTTTCAAATAAAGGTGAATAATAAAAAAAATAATATATTAATTTCCACCAACAAGATTGCTATTTAATGAAGGGTTTTGAGTTTTTAACAAGGCTATGACTCTTCTGTTCAAATACCGTGGGAGATTGATGATATACTCAGCGCTTCTTGACACGGAAGTGTGAGAGAGAATAAATTATACTTGCTACAGACCTCTTCCTCTTTGTTTTGCTCAGAATGATCAACAAGCCTACTGGTCAAAGGGTTAAAGTCTAAGGAAGAAAAAAAAAGTGGAGCAGGATCTCACCTGTCTTGCCTTCGACCCTTAAGACGAAAATGTGAAGCGAGACATCCTTCAAGGAGTTGACAGGGTCGATGCCACGGGAAGAGAAAGAAAAACTTGCGTTGTGTCAAGCATCGCGTGCGGTGTTGTCATCTTAAGCATCATGGGAAAAATCAAGGAGATCCCCTTAACCACATTTCCCCACCCCGTATTCTGTCCTGCACTTTAAAAAAAAATTAATAGAGAGCAAAAAAAAAAAAAGGCTATCAGTATCAGAAAAGACACAAACATAAATGAAGAAACAAAGAATCAACATAGAGAGCACTTATAAATAATAAGCGACAAGTGAAGTTCCGTAGGAAACAAGCCATAATATGTATCCGTTTTTAGAGAACAATATGACATGGTCTTCATGGACGAGTCTTTATTTTGTCGTTGGTATGAAATCAATTCAATCAATCAATCACTCATTCAATCAATCAATCAGTCGATCAACCAATCTATCAATCAATCAATCAATCAATCAATCAATCGAACAATCCACACTCTGGAGGGTACCGGTAATGCAAGAGAAAATTGAACATATACCATACTATTTTATTCACAAACTATACTTTCCTGCATACATGGTAAGGTACTTTGTTCAGATAATGTTATGTCAAGTTCACAGAATATAATATCCGTTATACATAATATCATGCTATGCCAACATGATGTCTTATTATGTCCGCAATACAGAAGCATTTAAGTAGTGCGCAAAGGTCAAAGGTGGAGTCATCTGATGTCATCTAAACCTCTCGTGCGTGCGCTCCCTTGGTATGCACTTTGGCAAGCTATCTCACTCACGACTTGCTGCTGTTTCTCGGGTGTCCGTTCCATAGACTTGTACACCTAGATTGCGCACAGTCATGGCTGTTGCTTTTTGTTCTCCCTATTAAAAAAATCGCCATGAAGTGCGAGTACCATGGGGTAAAGAGAATAGTGTCATCATCATATCTTAAACGTCTTAAATGTATTCCTAGAAGATACATAGACACTGTGAATGAAGGGCAAAATTCGCTGTTATCAAGGCGCACGGTACATTTCCCTCCATAAACTTGTATTACGATAATATATTTGACAGTGTACGTTGACGTATCGCCTGTTCACTTTTTAGGGCACAGTTTGAGCCAAACTCAATTGATGGGCAAGGGGGGAGGTTTCCGGGCAGTCGACTATACCGAGACTAAGTGTTTTGCCCCTGTATTTAGGCGTAAATGTGTAGTCCATGGTGAGAGATAACACGCAGCGAAATTTGTGTAGAAAGTGACAGGACTGTGTGCGATCTAGGAGTGCAAGACCATGTTTCCACCGTGCCCTTCATATGGCTCAAAGAACCGGGAAAATGTCAAAGTGCACCGTTTAGGATATCATACAAATCTATGGTCCGATGTCAGAGCGCTGCATACAAACTACCTAGCCTAGGATTCCCTGCCCACTTTTCCCTCATCTCTCTCTCCCCCACTCCCTCCTTTTTTCTTCTTAGCTCACTGTCCTGTATAAATTCCCTCTGAGGCAAGGGGAGACAAGTCAGTGCGGTCATATCTCAGGCAATGACGACCTAGATCTGGCCGGGCAAATCCCCATTACAATACAAAGCTCTGTGGCATGTGACACTGGAACAACGGCCAGAGGGATGGGTGTGGGGGTGAGCGGATCTTGGGGAATAAGATTGGAAAAGGTGGGAAAAGGGGGGGGGGGAAAGGTAGGGCCGTCGTCTTCTTAAATGCATGATCTCCCTTATTGTTGTCATGAGCGAGTGAGGCACTGATATTGTCTGTGTGTTTGTGTGTCAGTGTCTATGTGTATCTGTCTGTCTGTCTCGCCCTCTTTGTCTCCCCATCTATTTGACCGTGTGTCTCTCTCTCTCCCCCGTCCGCCCTCTGCCCCCCCCCCACTTTCCCGCTTGACCCCCTACTGTCATTAGGCGTAAAGAGTGGTCTTTCCACCCCCACCCCCCCAATCTCCCGCCCCTTCTCTCTCTCTCTCTCTCTCTCTCTCTCTCTCTCTCTCTCTCAGGGAAAACCCAAAAGAGAAACATGATCAGCAAAAGAAACACCTTGTCACATAAAAAGTTGGCCCCTAATGACTGTGAGATATTTTATCCCCCCCCCTGCAGAGCGTGGATGTGACATTAATGTTGCTGTTGAACGCGATTTTTTTTCCTTCGTCCGGATCTAAATCTCTTTCACAGAGAAGAGAAAATTGACGGCCCTGATAGAATGTACACACGAGCACTTTCGCTCTTAATGATTGCCGCGCGTCTGTGGTCTAACTGTGTAAGGTTCTCCACCATTTCACACAGAAGTCACGAGTTCGATTCACGGCCGGGAAAGTTATATTATCAAGTGCTTCGTTTGTTTTGCTGGGGTGCTGTATTCTACTCAGTCCGGGTTGGCCTTGATATCTTAAGTTCAAATAATCTGCCCCCCCCCGCCCCCTCTTTCGTCTGCCCCCTTCTCTGAATGATGGAAATCGTGTCGCAGGGAAAAGGGGTGGGGGTGGGCTTAAATAGTTACAGCCACATCACAAAAAATGCCCACAAAACAATTAGGCAGTACTATTTATACGTCTCTGTCGCAATTCATTCTACATATAAAGATACCACTTGTTTGTCAGTAGAGTCACATTGATGATATCAGGGCATGGACCGACCTAACTATGACAGAGAGTATAAAAGGCAGCTAACGACCATAAGCACTGGAGGGTCATTGCACGCTTACCTCTGAGCCACAGATAATACCTCCAAGTATCCAAGATATCTTTATAGGCAACTGTTTTTTCGAAATATCTTTTGAATACCTGCAGAGAACGGTTTAGTTTGAGGAAGAGAAGCTCATCGATGCAACACTATTTGCTCAGTGCAGGGGGGTAACAGGAAGATAAGACAGAAAAAACAGAAGGATAGAATAGAAGCAAGCCCCCAACTACCGGTGAAAGAAACGGAATAACACTGTGCGAATATTGTTACAAAGTTTGAGCATGAACGAGAAGTAAAAGACAATTTTCAACGTCCACTTACGTTTTTATCTAGGACATGCACAGAAATAATGTAACCACTTCATTTCAACGAAAGTGTTTTTTTTTTCTCCTAATAATATGTCACACATTTAAGGGCATAGCCTTGTCGAAATCAGTTGCAACGTTTCGAGTCTTTACACAAGCACAGAAAAAAGATCAAGAGGCACACTGAAAGCTGTAAGGAACCTTGATGTAATGGAAAAAAATAGCCGGCTGCCATTGTTTGTCTTATTTGCCAGACATCCAGAATTTTTTCTCAGAAACTTTTCTATTACTTGGTGACAAGTCCATTGAGAAACATTTAGAACCCGATCCCTTGTCAGGCTCGGTATTGTTGCGTTTATAGACGGAATCCTTAACACTTTCGGTGTTATGCATTATGAAGGCATGGTGGAAAGAAATAAAAAAGACACAATTCGCTACCTTAGAATTGCAAAGTTATATCTGGCATTTTTTTCCGTTTTGTATTATTAAGACAAGAGTTTATATAGTAAATGTTCTTTTTGCTCTTTAAAAATAGTAAGATTATTTGCAGTCGCTATCACGATATTCAAAGAATTGCTTTCCAAAATACTTGACATGTTCTGAAATTCAAAATTTTGAAAGCCATATTTCTCAAAACTAGGCACTGAGCAACTAGAAACGTGTAATTCTGGGGTAGAGAGTAGTTTTGGGGCTTGGCACGGAGAGTGTTAACGCAAGCTCAACCAGAAAAGAAACGGCAACCGAAGACTTTTTATTTTTATTTAAACAAATATCTTGCTATTGTGCAGGGAAGCCTCTTTCGACAAATTTCTCCGGAAGAAAAGGGTTTTACAATTTCCTTTTGTTGTTTTCGATTCACCCAACACGCTGACAGAACAATAATAGTGCTGTCGACGTTTTTATTTGATGAATAACGAACAAAAGAATACTTCTTTTCAAATTAAAAAAAAAAATCAAATTTTTCAGACTTCACGGAAAGGTTTAACTCTCTCTGTGACGATCAACGATATAGCACCTTCTTTGTTATACTCGTACCATACAACCATGTCGGGATAGACTGCAGATACGATAAGACAGAGTTAATAGATGAAATGGGTGTCGTTGTCTGCGACTGAACGGATCAGTTTATGAACTCACCTGAAGTAATGCAGGCTACAACCTTGAATAACAGAACTTGTTGTAGTGGTCGACAGATTCTGTCAGAAATCGCACTAATGTGTTTGTGTTGCGCGCGCGGGCGCGCGCGCGCGCGTGTGTGTGTGTGTGTGTGTGTGTGTGTGTGTGTGTGTGTGTGTGTGTGTGTGTGTGTGGTGCGTGCGTTTGTGTTTGTGCACACGTGTGCGTATGAGCGTGCGTTTGTGTTTGTGTTTGTGTATGTGTGTGTGTGTGTGTGTGTGTGTGTGTGTGTGTGTGTGTGTGTGTGTGTGTGTGTGTGCGTGCGTGTGCGTATGAGCGTGCGTTTGTGTTTGTGTATGTGTGTGTGTGTGTGTGTGTGTGTGTGTGTGTGTGCGCGGCGAGCGTGTGCGCATATGTGTGTGTGTGTGTGTGTGTGTGTGTGTGTGTGTGTGTGTGTGTTTGCTTGTGTGCTTGCGCAGGTTTGTATGTGTGTATAAGTTTGTGAGGGGGTAAATTTATCACTTCGTAGTAGACGACTAGAAGATACCTATAACACGATAAATGCTGACCATCTATTGATTTGTTGTCAGTACATATGTTTTGTTCTCCACACACCAACAGAACATCCCAAGATGCCTTTCGAGATAGAAAATTTAACGTATTCTTGGTCTGGCAAAATATTAAATGATAATGATGATGAGGATGAGGATGATGATGATGATGATGATGATGATGATGATGATAATAATGATGATGATAATGATGATAATGATGATAATGACCAACAGAACATCCCAAGATGCCTTTCGAGATAGAAAATTTAACGTATTCTTGGTCTGGCAAAATATTAAATGATAATGATGATGAGGATGAGGATGAGGATGATGATGATGATGATGATGATGATGATAATAATGATGATGATAATGATGATAATGATGATAATGACCAACAGAACATCCCAAGATGCCTTTCGAGATAGAAAATTTAACGTATTCTTGGTCTGGCAAAATATTAAATGATAATGATGATGAGGATGATGATGATGATGATGATGATAATAATGATGATGATAATGATGATAATGATGATAATGAAAATGATGATTGTAATGATGATAATTATGGTGTTGATAATGATGATTGTAATTATAACAATAATAATATAATGATAATGATAATAATAATGATAATATCACTATGATAATAATAAATATAATAATAATAATAATAATAATAATAATAATAAAAATAAATAAATAATAATTATAACAATAACAGTAATAATGATAGTCATATTGGCATTAGTAATAATGACAGCAACATAAATAGAACAAATGCAGCGAATAGTGTGATATTATGACATTCTATTTGGTGATAAGCTATGATTATTGAAGCGGGTCTCTTTCGAGTGTCGATCGATAGTCATATCTTGTTATCAAATAAATCGTCATATATGCACACCACGAGTTGCACGTTGACATTTATTTCATATTACAAACCAAAAACAAACAAACCTCAAAGTAAAAGGAGCAAAGAAACCAATAGTAAAAATGAAAAAAAAAAATTCACGCCGCCTCTTTTACTATATTTAATGGAACTTGTTACAACTCTTTCGAATACAAAGAAACGTTTCTGCTTGCCCTAGTCAGGATGAAACCAAGTCACGCTGAAACTGTGATCTATTTCTTGACATCACTGTAGTAAGACATTTTGGGGTTTATTGGGTATATTATGGTTTTAGAACATCGTTTAAGGAAATTATGACGACATGTTTACTACATCCCAGTAGCATAAATCTATGGACGTAAATGGTATGTAGTGGTATATCTTCTATGCAGCATCTTTATTACACCTGCGTCGCTTAAATCCATGAAAATATATGGTAGGTCGGATTCCTTCTATGCGTCAACGTCACCCAATCATGCCCAATATAATATGACGTCAAATAATACCCACCACTGACGTAGTTTGGTGCTCCTACTAAATGTTCTGGTGACTTCAGTCCTTTGTCAAAACACAGAACATTCTTCATGCCCCCCCCCCCACCTTTTCGTCCCCATTTCCCCCTCCCCAACAAAACCTCAAAATCGCTGTTTCCTTCTGAGAATCCCCACTGAAGATGTTTTCGCACCAGAAGAGATAATTAAGATAATAGGTGGTCGATCGGCCAGACGCGGGCTCTAGTGGGAGTCCTGGGTTCAGGCGATGTTTGCAGTCCCAGGTTTAGGATGTCGGCGGGAAAACATCCCCGCTGCCATCTTGTGGCGTCTGTTGATCCCCTCTGACCACCTAGATGGACAAAGCAATATTATCGTTTCTTTTCCCCTTGTGACATTAAGCCTTTGAGTGTGTTTGTGAGCAAGGGGACATTCACAGGAAAACACACGACTCTTGTTAGAATAATGTTCCAGCTCTTACTGTCTATCACTCCTAACACGTCTTTGCAGCGCCCGCTCTATGTATGGGCATGTCTTTAGATATGTCTGTTTGTCTGTCCGTCTGTCTGTTTGTCTGTCTGTCTGTCTGTCTGTCTGTCTGTCTGTCTGTCTGTCTGTCTGTCTGTCTGTCTGTCTGTCTGTCTGTCTGTCTGTCTGTCTGTCTCATCCCCTACCACTCACCCGTCCACATTCTTTGTCTCTTTCTACCTCGCCGTCTATCTCTCTCTCTCCCCCCCCCCCCCTCTCTCTCTTCCCTCTCTCTCTGTGTAATTCTGGTTTTTCTTTATTCGTTCTCCCCCTAACTCATACTAATTTACCCTTGTGAGCTATATTATCAGCCAAGCTTGTTGCCCATCATGATTCGTTCTTTTTGCCTCCCACTTTCAACCACTGTTAGCTCATCAGTAGAAATTCATTAAACGTTAGGTGGAACACAACTTATATATCAATTTAATGATGACGTACCCAATCATTCCATTGAGCTATTTACCTAGTCAATAGCAGGAAGTTAGAGAGCGCCTCTGGTAGGTTCTATTCTTTTCTTTCCCTCTGTTATTTTTGTCTGTCTTATCTTACTTTTCCACAGCACTAAATGACCGTAATTGTGTCAATGTGCTTCTTTTTCCTAAAAGACAGTCAAGATTCCGTGCAAAGTGAAATCTGACACTTACACCTCGTTGCTCACTCAGACAATAGAGAGAACAATACTTTACTATACACCAATCACTCACTTCTGACATAATCAAGCTGCTTACCATCAGAACTTGTACACCACTGCGTCTGTCACTTGCATTTTTGAGTTACAATATTCCAGGAATCGATTATAATAAACTTAACGACATGATGAAGTTGGAATGTAAATGCTTGCAAATAATTGTTATATAAATCTTACGGCTTCTTCGACGTACTTATTGTCCTTTTTCTTGCGGGATGCATCTGGCCTGTTTGACGGATTTAACCGGGACTGATTGAAATGTAACTCCCAGCTCACACAGATGCTCGACAAAAAGCTCTCTGACTTGAGAATTGTCTTCTGTGTGCAACCGAAAAGGGCCTAACCATAGATGGAGGTGACGTGAACTTTGTGTTAGATTCCTTATTCTGGAATCAAACTCACGTCTTCCGCGAGCAACGGCAAAGGATCTTACCATTACATCACAGATAGTAGTGAAATTAACTTAGTGTTAGACTAAACTACAGGGTGATCCAAAAAACAAAACAAAACTCTACAACTTTTTTGTTAATATTTTCCTCCATACCGAAGTTTGTATTTCGAAATTGTATTCAACATTTGGAAGGCAAAAGGAATTTGCATGATATTCATTTTAGATAAATCCACCAAATAGTTTTTCTCTACACGGCGCGTAAAAAAACCCAACCCATTTTCTGCTATATCCTCATTTTTGTAGCCTGACACACTTGTTTGCATTAGGACTACCACTAAAAATCCCAACGATTGCGCCATTTGCAAACCACAGTGTAGTCGAACAGGCCAACAGAGATTAGCAGATTGTTTTTAATCAAGTCTCCTTTGCCTGCTGAGATCATGATTAAAATTAGTAAAGAGCAGATATCTTTTTGTATTGAACATTTCCTCATCACCAACTCATTTCGTAAGTTTCACACAAGGTACGGAAATGATGTTAAAGTGCACGGCCTGCTTTGATGTCAAGGGTGGAAATGGTCCATCAGTTAGAACCTGTATCGAATCAGAACAAAACATTCCCAGACCAAATGACCACTTCAGGTCAAACAAACACCGTTCCCACCCATTTAAACGTCACCAGAGTGCAGAATTCAGTAGATGAGCCCCATGAGACGATGTCTGCAGCAATAACTTTCCTACAACTCAACGGTCCGCAATCCAATGGCAAATCTTCATCTACAATTATACCATTTTCCCGTTCGCGAAACTACCAGAGGATAGCAATGTGTTCATGATTCCTCGATCGTCTTGAAAAGCGTGAACATTTCCTCTATGACTTTGGCTCCTTAGCAAAGCCCATATTTACCTTTCAGGTTATATCAACCCCACAAATGCTATCTATTTGGGCAACCTCACTCCCCCTTTCACCCCCCCCTCCCTATTGTCTCTAGAAACAGCTCCACACTGTAAGGTGGCACAGTGTTTGTGGCATTGACTACTCATGTTTGAGAGGATCCTTGTCTTGTCTCCACTGAACATAACGAACGACGCGTTAAAAAGTGTCGAGTTCAAAGGAGGACAGGACATAGACCATTGGTTCTCGGAATTTCAGAATGTAAAAAATATTTTACCTCTGTTGGAGAAAAGAAATATTGTTTAAAAGGTAACATGGATGGAAAGATTAGATTTCAAAAATAAAAGGAAAGGAAAAAAACAAACCAATAATTTCATGACTTTCCTTACAAGATCTTTTAAATTGTTGCATTTTGCATTTATAGGTGGTTTTGTTTAAATAGAAGCCATTTCCGTTTTCGAAAATAAGTTTTTTTCTTTGTGAATTGTATGTCGAACAAATTCCTCTTGAATGAATTATATCTGTTCCAAATTACAACATTCTAGTACCAATTGTGTGCGAGATATTTAGAAAAAAAAAGTTGTACAATATTTTTTTGGATCACCCTGTACTTCCAATGCCTTTCTCTCACAACTCACTCTCTCTTTCTCTCACCTATTTTATCTCTTTGACTCATCTCTATGGGTTGCACGAACAACACAAACACACACAAGTACGCACACACCCAAAGACGCACACACACACAAGGACGCACGCACACACACACACACACACACACACACACACACACACCCCCACACCCACCCACACACACATACATACATATATATAAACCGAATGC
>NW_004797467.1:291739-294806 GCF_000002075.1 Aplysia californica | reverse complement strand
CACACACACACACACACACACACCGACACACAAACGCATGCACGCACACCAACATCCCGCCTCCCAGCTGAGATCCTTGTCATTCCTTGACTCCCTCATGAATCCACCACGACAAAACATTGTACGATCTGACAGCGAGAGCCCCGCTCCATCCATCACCATCTTTATGTCTCCTTAGGGTGACCTCTCCCCGTCGCCACTCGGTTTGATTCTCACTTACTTTGAGTGACTGATACAAATCGAATCATATTGTGGCTCTGGCAGTCAGATGTGTGTCCACATACGATGTAGCGATAGATTTATCTAGTCATCGAGAGCCTGAGTGTAATGTTAGCTAATTAGGGGAAACAGGAGTAATAATATGAAGGGCTTGTTAGGGTTTGTTTGAGTTAAAGAGAGGCACATCGATACAAAAATGGTCATTTCGAGCAAGGAAAGAGTTAGAAAGACAGACAAAAACAGCGGAAAGGAGAGAAAAATAGCAAGACTAACCAGAGGCACCCTCCTTCCACCCGCACTAACAAAGGCTTTGTGACAAAATCTACTATAACATACACAAGGAGAAACCCAAGAACGACAACTATTCTTAAGTCTTGGGTGAAACGTGAAAAAAAGCTTACCATCTAACATTAATTGATAGATGATTAGTATCTGCCAACGCATAGGTATTTATTTATAACACTCTGTGAAACACAGTTTTTAATTGGCGCTCATATGACCTTATGCAGTTGCGAGCACCGTAACTAAAACAAACAATTTTGAAGAGCTGTAGAAAGCAAAAATCCTGTTCGCGATTTAAATGGAGTAAAACAGAACGTCGAATATTGGAGGTATACTATTTTGTCAAGAATTTCTCGCATACTTTAAGGAATGCGGAGAAATACTTGCTATCTATCTATCTATCTATCTATCTACCTATCTATCTATCTATCTATCTATCTATCTATCTATCTATCTATCTATCTATCTATTGTATCCCTCTCTTTTCTCAGCTGATGAAACACGTAAAACGTTTAAGGGGCAGTAAGAGGTCCGTCCTTTTAAAAAATGCCCTCATCCCATGCCTGTTCTTTTGGTAATACCGTGGGCAAAAATAATGCTATTGGTATCGTAAATAATATCGTGGTGGAGAATGTTCATGTGTAAAATATTGCGTCACTCTTAGTTCTCTTCTCATCCTTTTCTTTTGTTTCTGTCTGTTGATTTAGCGTTTCCCGATAACTTGTCAAAGTGCTTGTCTTAACTGACCCCCCCCCCCTGTCCCTCTTCCGAGAAATTAATAGCAACAACAACAAAAAACTGCAAAAGGAAAAAACAACATCAACAACAACAATAACAACAACAACAACAGCAACAACAACAACACATGAATATTCCAGTCAACACAGAAATATGGGACCCAGACTAAACTCAGCGTTATTTTCATATCGAATAGCTTTATTCGACTATCTCCTTCGTCAAATGAACATTTTAATCACAGCGTAATTTCTTGTCGCCGATGGGTTGTCTCCTTTTTTATTTTTCTTTCATTTTTTTCTCTCTTTTTTCGATTTTTGAGTTCCGACTTTACTAAGACATTTTAGAACGAGCAAAGGGAAGGAACTCAGTTCTGGTCGAGACAGACTGCAGACAGGCCCGAGACAGGCCTGGTCAGCGAAGTTCCCGCCACTTGCCACACGATCTGGCCCCGAGAAATAGATTGGTCCCGTCGGAGACTGAAGACGACGATAAATCCAAGACGAATGTGTCGTTAAACGGTGCACCCCTCTCCCACACCCAGCCCGGAAATTGAATTTGAGGATTAGAAATGCTGTATCCAAAATGGTGGCTCTTGAAAAAATCATCCCTGGCTCCTCCTTTTCTCCCTGTAAAATGGAATTATGATATTATGTAAACGACATTGGTGTGAAGATTTTTGGTACGGTGTACGCCCAATTTCACTGGCGTCTGTGGAGGGGCGTTTAAGCTATTCAGTGTTGCACTCAGAGGAAGTGTGTACTATTTTCGAGTGGGGACGTTTATTTCGTCGTGTATCTCCCGTCTGTCTGCTGGGATTTTGTAATCCCTCTGAACCCGGGTTCACCGTCAAGTAAAAGTTCAAACAGCCCGCCTCCTACAGGATAAAGGATCCAATTTGTGTTGTTGGCCGGGGCTCTGTTATTGTTTGCTTATTCTTTCCTATCAAACATCTATCGTTCCTTTCTCTCCTCCTTCTTTTTGTCGTTTGTTACTCTCTTATAGCTTCTCTAATCTCCGGCACTTATACGGTCTAATTGTGTTGCAAGTGCCTAAAAAAACCGCTTACTAAAACCAAAGGATCTAAAGCTTTTCGATGGGGGCGCAAAACATTTACTCTCCTTAGCAATCCCTCCAGGACGCTCTCTCCAATTGTGTCCTGCCCACACGGTATTCCTGAGATGCAATGTCTGGCTGGATAACGAGGCGGGGACAGAAGAGTTACTGCGCCTAGATAACGTATGATTAGGTCGCGTGAGGATGTAGAGACATTTTCACTAAGAATGTAGTCTTGACCGCTGAAGACAATTTCAGGAGATTTTCTGCTCAGTATTTTTCATTCTGCTTTTCTATTTTTTCCCTTTCCTTATTTCTACAATTTTCGGACACAATGTAAGTCATTTCTGAGACCGATGAGTACTTGGTAACCCCGGTGAGACATACTGTAAAAAAAAAAAAAGACGTTTGTAGGAGGAGGGAAAAATGAGACAAGACACCCTCCCCCCCAATATGGCATAAATCCAAAACGATGGTACCTCTGCTCAGTTTGTAAAACTGTCACCACAGCAGAACATTCAAACTCATTACTTCTCCTCCCGTTTGTGAATCAGCTCGAAAAATTAAACTTAATTTATACTACAAATGTGTTTCATTCAAAAAGCTACGTCTATCGTACAGACACCTTAGTTTCTTGGCGAGTTATGATGACTTTGCCTGGACCTAATGCAACGCTCTTTAAGTCTTGTGGAATGTGTGCTGTGAGAAAAGGAGACCCTCCCCCCTCCCATGTACTGTGTGCAAAGACTCCCCCCTCCCTTACCCTCCCCCTTCT
>NW_004797467.1:289831-291528 GCF_000002075.1 Aplysia californica | reverse complement strand
ACACACACACACACACACACTCTCACACACAAACACACACAAACACTCTCACCTGCAGTGATTTTCGATCACGCTGGTTCTTCTTTGCAAAGACCCCTTTAGAGCAGCCTGCCGTCCTAACCAGGAACACCGGTCACCTCAAAGAAGCAGCATTTCATGCTCAAAATACTTCAAAAATGACCCCTTTGAATTCATACTCTTGATTTGACCCCCACCCCCCTCCCCGACAGAATGTGTTTTAAGTTTTTTTTTTAATGTTCTCGGTCCACCCCCCCCCCCCAATTGAAATTGCTTCGTTTTTATAGAGGGGTAAGTATTCCAACAAAAACAGAACGATAGGAGATTGTGCCGTCTTGTATTCTTCTATCCTTGTTCAAATATACACCCCTTCAAAAGAAATGTAGCGATTTTTTTGCGTAAGACATCGAAGGGAAAATAATTAATTTCTCTATTTGAGATACCACGGAAATAAACTTTTAAAAAGAGCCAGAAGTGTCATGTGTATCGGTCTGTTTGAATAATTTTTGGAAGAGACGTTTCTTGTGCACAAAGAGTAAGTTTGTTTTTTCCAAAAGAATTTAAGAAATAAAACAAAATGGATCTCGTTGCAGCACACACAACAATGAGGATCAATTTTCCAGGATTTTTTTTCTCTGCAGAAACTGAACCACTTTCCAGTGCACTATCTTAACTTAAAATTGCGCTACTGTCGTTCACTGGTGAACAATCGAACAAACGGCCTATAAATCAATCTTTCCTGCTGAAGAGCCAATTTCCTGCATCGATCCCCTGGTTCGAAGACTCATCATCCTCACACTCGTCTACAAGCAAGCACAATAAGTCTGTTCTTAAAGAAAGGGTATTACTCATTTTCACACTGCAACAAATAATAGTTACTTACATTCGCATTGGTTTTGAGGAAATCAAAACGATAGAAAGAGACAAATACTTTCGATTGGGCATCCATTATGACGTATTTGCTCTCGTGACCTCATCTGACCCTCGTTCCCACTTCTGTACTTCCCAGCGACCTCCTGTCCAAATACGGAAACAGACGGACGCGCAGAAAAGAACAGCCTCAACTCACACATAGCCTGACGCGTTCATCGTACAAGAATCGAATCAACCTCTAATAAATCAATCTCCGAGGCTAAAGACCTCACTTCCGGTATCGACCCTCCGCTTACAAGATTAATAATCGTAGCTCGACGGGTCTACATGAGCGAATACCACGTGACCTGAGAGCTCGATGTTGGTTGGTGTAATAGATTCTTCCATCATTCAACACAGATTGTACTGTGATACGTTATCCTTATTCTAGAACTCCTCTGCCGTTTTCTCTTCCATTCTTATCAAATTTTACTTTTTCTGCTAACGTTTTCAGAACCTAGAGAAAATCTCCAAGTACCCTCCCTAGCATAAAGAGAGAGTAAACGACTTGTAAATGTTGATTTAATCTTCGTTTGGACCAATCTATCTTAGGGAGACAGAGATCAGGCATCTACTCCATCTTTTGGACGACTGTCGTCTTGGAGGCAACCAACATAACGTATCTCACAACTAACGTTTTGTAGTATACTTCTCTCCCCTCCTCCTCTCTCCCTCTTCTCTCTCTCTCTGTCTCTATCTCTCTGTCTCTCTGTCTCCCTGTCTCTCTCTCTCTCTCTCTGTCTCTCTCTCTCTCTCTCTTTCTCTCT
>NW_004797467.1:284473-288302 GCF_000002075.1 Aplysia californica | reverse complement strand
GTCTGTCTGTCTGTCTGTCTGTCTGTCTCTCCCCCCCTCTCTCTCTCTCTCTCTCTCTCTCTCTCTCTCTCCCTCTCTCCTTTTATCCACCTTTCTGTCTCTTTCATTGAGTCAGTGTACTTTCGTCGTAATGATTCTCCCTCCCCTCGTCATCCAGAGGTCTCGGGTCAAATCCCCCACGAGTTATTTATCAGGAAATCTCCAACGTCCTCTGTAACTGGCCTGCTATCGCAGACAGACGTAAAAAGTAGAACGATGGTCTTCTTACTAAACAACCATAGTTTTGAAAGGGCATCAAGCGTGAACGTACCACTAACTACCAAGCTCTGTTGGTCGCCAAGTACCTAGTTGTACAACAAGGCGGACGGCGGAGTAAAGGGTCAACTACCTTCTCCCAGAGCACAACATTAAGGCGCGGCGGGGCCGGAAATAGAACTCACGAGTTCCGGAAGCGAGTCAGGCGTGAGGTAGACTGGTCAATGTGTCACCCCCTGACCGCTGTCCAGCCTTCCACGTAGCCGTTGCTGTTATTGTTGTTGTTGTTATGGTGTTGTGATAGCGTTGTAGCTCACGCTGACGTAATACTGTAACACTCTCATTTTGTTAGACCGGAGTCTATTTTGTAGCGGCTAGAACTAGAAGTAGAAGCCTCGCTGTCGCACGCGGAAGATGCTAGTTTGATTCTCAAGAGGGGGAGGATTTCTATCGAGAATTTACGTCCTTCTGCAGGTCAGGGTAAAAGCAATCTACCTCTTAAATTATTTAAACTGTATTGATGGGGCGCTAAATATCTACAATCAAAAGTATTTCTTTTCTTAGGAAATGAAGAAAACAATATAGCCATTCAAGCTCAAACACAGCTATTGTTGTTGTTGGCGTTGTTGTTGTCGTTGCTGCTGCTGTTGTTGTTCTTGTCGTTGCTGCTGTTGTTGTTGCTATTGTTGTTGTTGTTGTTGTTGTGGTTTTTGCCTTTGCTGTCGTTACTATTTTTGTTGTTGTTGCTTCTGCTATTGTTGTTGTTGTTGTTGTTGTTGTTGTTGTTGTTGTTGTAGTTGTTGAGAACGAGGTGGTATAGTGCAATACTCTAATGCAACTGACCACGATAGCAGTCTCATTAGGTTAGTAGCGACTGATGACTTCTTCACAGACGAGGAAAGAAGTAGAGAGAGATGACGTCATCTGAGTACCCACAAACCACTCCCGGGAGCGTGCCGTTAGATCTGACTGTTGATGTAGAGCAATAAAACTGTAGTTACATCAGTTCTGTGACTGGCTGTCAGGGGGTAAAAATGTCATCACGGCTATAGAGCATTGGAAAGCTCTTTTCCATAATTCACTCCCATCGCACCCCCCCCCCCTCCTCCCCCACACACCTCAACTCCCATCAAACTCTACAGCCGCCGAACCCCAATTCTTATTTTTTAAAGTACAATCACATGACTCTATATTCGATGTACGCTTCAACTCCTGAAGCAAAACCCCCCCCCAAAAAAAAACAAAACAAACAAAGAATACATTCACACTTTTTGTTGGAACAAGCTCCTGTTACAGCGTGAAGTCTACGCTCAAATGTATTATATTTTTGTCTCCTGAATATCTCAATAGAGAGTTTAAGAAATTTTATTACGTAGCGACAACGTGACTATAGATCTGAAATGAATTTTGCGCAGTTTTCCATTTGAAAAGCACATAATCAAGATGTATTTAAAGCGTATTCATAGTGATTGGCGAGGGTCCTACACATCAGTGTTTTGCGAATTTGTGTTTGTTTTTATTATGTAAGTGCTTTTTCCCATTATCTACACAATTTATTTTCTTAAAAAGGAGGGCTTCAACCCTGCTTGTTAAGACCAAATTGGGCTGAGAGAGATACAATGTCCCAATAGAAGGACCGAGATACTCCGTAAATATTCTCCTGACACGGGAATCAAACTCAGGTCTTCTGCCTGGGAAGATAAAGCGCATTATTACTACGCCACATACACCTGTGTAAATCTGTAGACATTTCATTTTAAGACTATAAAAGAAGTAGACAAAGAATAGACGATGGTTAGTGCTATGATAACAACGCTGCAGCCCTGCTCTGTCTTTTGTTATGGCAGGCCTTATCTGCAACAGGGCATTTTGAGCAGATATTCCATCAATGATCCTTTATATTATTTGAAATTAGTTATGAAGATGGGAAACTAAATAACACATGAAAAGACAAGAGAGTACCTAGAAAACTTAAATTTTAAAAAGAATTTTGACATGTCTGATTTAGTCAGGAGAAAAGGGGGGGAGGTTGGGAGACCTTGGTATTAAGAAAGGACATTAAGACCACATTTCAAGCAGCAGAAATGTGATTTTACAGGCGACTGCTTCGTGTTAAATGAACAGACAAAAGAACGAACGCAAGTGTCTTGAAAGAATCTGATTATATACACCGTATATGCTGAGGTGAGCAAAAGGAGGCACACGTACTTTAGCTATGCACACAGAAATTAAAAAAACCCCAAAACATACCCCCCCCCCCCACACACACACAAAAACAAAAAACAAAACAACAACCCCAAACAAAAAACGTCCCCAAAACGGGCTCGATGGCAACGGTGCTTCAAGGAAGAGTAGAAGCAAAAATAAATCAGAGAAGGTTTCCTACATCTTGTATTAGCAACGCGATAGCTGATAATGAAGTAATTCATTAAAACAGAAATGGGGATAGAATGTCGGCATGTTGTGGCAAGGTGTGGGCCACCATCAAACAATCACGCCATGATGACAGAAGGCACTAGAAGGCTATTAATTTAGATACTTTCGTCTTTTGAAATGAGTTCGTAAAAACGGGTTTTAAGCATCTTAAGTTCTGGGTCGGGACGAGCTTGAGACAAATGTTGCTATTTGTAACCCCCCCCACCCCCCGCTTCCCTCGTACACTTCAACGATCACAGCCCACTGTTTCATGAGATACCTTTACCTTCACCTATCCCGTAGACTGGATGTCCGTCGGGGCGCTTTTGAAGATTTGGCCACCAGCTTCCTCTACTCCTCCCGGTCTTCAGCTTTCTTGAGGGTGTCTTTGAGTTCCAGGCCTGTCCATTCCTTGATGCTGTCCTCCCAACTCTACTTCGGTCTGACTCTGCTCCTTTTTTCCCCTGAATGCTGCCTTCATGATATTCGGGTTTGATTTAAAAACCAAGTCTCTATCACAAAAAAATAAATAAATCCGTGTCACACCTATAAAAGAGCGAGACATCCCCTTACTCATTCTTTGATTCCAAACGTACTGGCCATGTCTCGCCTTTGGAGTATCAGAGAAGACAAGATCTGAAGGGAAGGAAGTACCTGGGCAGTCTATATACTTCCACTTTGTCTATCGCCCAGGCAAAGCTGTATCACGCTTACTGCTGTAGTCATCATCAATATCTATAAACAGCCTAAGAAGATACAATTTACTGTTGAACTCTTTTTTGTCCCTGCGGTGACCCCAGATATTGCGTACAACGTCCACCCAATTCGAAATGGAAATGAAGAGAGATGGGGACTACTTTTCTTTTACTGTCTGTCTGTCTGTCTGTCTGTCTGTCTGTCTGTCTGTCTGTCTGTCTGTCTGTCTGTCTGTCTGTCTGTCTGTCTGTCTCTCTCTCACGCCTTTTTGGCGGTATTATTATGCTATCTCTTACTCACCGACTAGAACCGTCTCTGCTCCCCGCCCCGAAAAAACAGTGACAAATAACAACCCAGATATATAATAATAATAGATAGCATTTGTATAGCGCATATCCCCGCTCAGCAGCAGGCTCTATGCGCTTTACACTATATTATTACCCCAGCAGACCATAGAACACTC
>NW_004797467.1:279848-281588 GCF_000002075.1 Aplysia californica | reverse complement strand
CCCCCCTCTCTCTCTCACACTCTCTCTCTGTCTTTCTGTATCTCTATCTCCCCTCCCTCTCCCTCCCTCTCCCTCCCTCCCCTCTCTCTCTCCCCCCCCTCTCTCCCTCTCACTCTCTCTCTGTCTTTCTGTATCTCTATCTCCCCTTCCCTCTCCCTCCCTCCTCGCGTTTTATGACTTCCTCTCAGGGTTAACAATACGTTGCTCCCGTCTCCAGACCCGGAAGTGACCTCAAAACGGTCAAGAGGTGTCAAAGGTTAACGACCTCATACCAGTTGTTTAGCGCTGGAAAGAAAATTTGACAGTCTTAGTTTTAATAAGAGTTATACGGCACTTGCAACACAATTAGGTCATAAGATCCAAAGGTTGGAGGTTTTACAAGAGAGTAACAAACACATAAAAGATGGAGGGTGGATAAGGACAATAGCTATTTGATAGGAACGAAGGGGCAAACCACACCAGAGCACCTGGGAGCCACCAACAATTAACAGTCTGCCAGAAGTAAAAGAAGCAAACAGACAGGGGCAATGTGACGATTATTTTTCGCTGTGTGCTGCGAATTTTTTGGGTGGAACTGCCATCAGTGTTGTTACATCCCGAGAAGCAGGACTATTTCTTTGGTTGGCCACAGAGCTAAAAGAAGACAGTGTCATGCTCCGATACATAGAAACGTTGAATGGTATAGGTTTAATGCCCATATCAACACTGTTAGGTTATTTTAAGAGACAGGACCTCCGAGTTTAACGTCCATCTCCGAAAGGACCGAGCCAAGTGAGACATTCGTGTAAAGTGCCTTTCCCAAGGACACAACGTCGGGCCGAGCTGAGGCTTGAATCCCCGAACCGCAGTCTCACAATTACGAGTCCGGTAGCCTAACCACTAGGCTACCGAAGCCACTTTGATGCAGACTTGTATCATGATGTCAAAACTGTAAACTCTGACGTATTTTCCAATCACTATATCTGAATACCTGGAGATGTCATCTCTGACTCAGAGGTTGACGTGTAATGACCCTCCATCCTTGACGGTCTCGAGCTGCGGTAGGACCATTCATTATGGAGCGCACCAATTAAGCCACATGAAGGGTGGTGTTATTTGCCTTTCATTTGAACGTAATGGCGCGGTCAACGGAAAGCGCACTTAACCTCAAAGTTTTTCATAGATATTGAAAATCTGCGACCATGACGATGTACGGTCAAGGTTAACAAATCTATGGACTAATCCTTTCCAGCAGAAATACATTATAGAAAGGTAGCCTGGCACTTCATTGCAATTTACCACTAATTCTTTCCCTCTAGAATTTAGCATCTATTACTCTCTTCCTATACAACCTTGAACATAAGGAAGAGAGCTGTTATGTCTAGGCCACGCCTGCCTAAATGCCTCTCCTGGCCATCTCCTTCAATCTTGGCACATGTAGGCCTTGAATGATTCCTCATTCCTGAATGTGCTTTTGTAACTTCTCGTTGGTCTACTTCTTCTTCTTTTTCCAGTTGGTCTCCAGCATCACGTCTAATAGGGAAATCTATTGAGAGAAAAAACTCTCGGTGCTGGTCTAACGTGATGTTTCTGTTCCACTTGACGGTCTACCAGCCTACCCATAGTAACTAAACATTTCCCCCTTTTTGTTTATGTAGACTTGGGGCTGTCATTGGCAGCATTAAAATTTTCTGGCGGTTGTGATTTGTTTTGGAGGTGGAGTGGTTGATCGGTAGCTCAGCATACACATAAATATATATA
>NW_004797467.1:276030-278627 GCF_000002075.1 Aplysia californica | reverse complement strand
TCTCTCTCTCTCTCTCTCTCTCTCTCTCTCTCTCTCTCGCCCGGTACTTCTCTCCCCATCCATTCCTTCTTCGCACAATGTGAGTCGGTGGTCCAACCATTAAACGACATAAAGCCTGAGAAGATTTCCGTGGCTGTGGTTGAGATCTTACTCACAACCAGACAAGGGAAATATCTTTCGCCCCCCCCCCCCTCCAAAAAATAAAGTCCTCCTCCACTTTCCTTCTCCCCTCCCCTTTACCCCTTTTTCCTCGATAAATGAACGGTTACAGGAGTCTCTACCCCCCTCCCCCCGAATATAGCACGCACACACTCACTCGTACACAAACACACAAGCACACACAGAGCACACACAGACACACACATACACACACACACACACACACACACTCTCTCTCTCTCTCTCTCTCTCTCTCTCTCTCTCTCTCTCACACACACACACACACACACACACAAACACTCCCATCCCCTTTCTAACCTACTTCTCCCGGTAACAAGGCTGTTTTAAAGACGTACTATACTGTCCTGTCCGCCTGTACCAAGAAAATGCCCTCTACCTCCACCGGTAAAAGGGCTCTTCCCCAGACTCATCTCCCCCTCCCCCTCTTCGTCTGGCATGTAGTCTGTGAGCTAAAATCCCTGCTCTTCATCCACCACCCCCTCCAGTCCTCTACCCTCCTCAGTAAATGGCCATTTCCAAAGACCCTTCGCCTGTTATATGGCCTGTAAGCTGACCCAGACGGGGTCTAGTACAATAGGGAACTTGGGACACATGGCTCGTCATGTTGTAGGCTTATGGGGGCTTTCTCTTATATTATAGATCTACACTGCATGCGAGACTGGGGGTTTTAAGTGGTTCTTTCAGGTGGGAATAAAGAAGAAGAAGAAGAAGAAGAAGAAGAAGAAGAAGAAGAAGAAGAAGAAGAAGGAGAAGGAGAAGGAGAAGGAGAAGGGGAAGGAGAAGGAGAAGGAGAAGGAGAAGAAGGAGAAGGAGAAGGAGAAGGTGAAGAAGAAAGAGAGGGCAGTAAATGAAAAGAAGCATTAAAAAATATGACAAAGAAAAAAGGAGAAGAAAAATCAGACGTATGAATGCATAAATTCAGGAGGAGAATACAATTTAATATGACGAAACAATTTCTAATGTCGGTAGAGGAGGAGGAGGAGAAGGAGAAGGAGGAGGGGGAGGAGGAGGAGAAGGAGCAGGGGATGAGGAGGAGGAGGAGGAGCAGGAATAAAAAGAAGAGAAGGAGGAGGAAGTAGAGAAGAGGACAAAGATATTGAAGACGAGGAGGAGGAGGACGACAAGGTGTAGAAGGAGGACAATAGAAAATTGACAGTCCCATTGTAGTTACACTTTGTAAAACGCAAGGTTTATTTTAACCCCCCCCCCACCCCAGATCTTTTCGAACTCCAGGGCAATTTGCTGAGATATTTTATTTAGTCGTTGGATAAATGTCTTTATCATTGATCAACATTTCAAACAGAATGATTAAGGACAAAGGTATTCTATACATTCCAAATACAAAAGTTTGCTTTTTGATCTAGATCTAGTGCTAATTACAAAAGGGTATAAGCGGCTGATAAAAAGTGGATTAAAAAAAAAGCTCATTACCCATACGCAATTTCAGATAATTAAAATTTAGGAATTGTGCTGCATTGACCATACTTTCTGAGATTGATGCCGAGCTATTGTTGTCCCTCCTTAATATATGTTAAAAATAATCTTTCGTTTAACATGGCGTCACGGCTTCCCACATGTCAGCTCCATCGAGAGTGGAGACCCTGAATGTGCGTAATTGGCCAATTAAATTCCGAATAGAGACCTCAATTAGACATTTATTCCAGAAGCAACCTGGGACGAACAGGATACTCATGCAAACTCCCAGCAGACTGACGGAGATGCCCGAGACACAATGCACACATTCTGGATTCAAACTCACGTTTTCAACAGCAAAGTCAAAGGGCCTCTTAGATCTACACCATATACGTCTGTGATATCAGCTAGCCGCACGGTTCAAATAATTTTAGGGCCACACTTTACACTGTCTGGGATCAACCAAAATAAAAGAGACATTAATCAGCCAACGGTAAGCAGCTTTTGTGGGAATTGTGCAGGAATACATCACTGACCTCGACATTGCATTACCCATCTCGACAATACATTACAAACCTTGGCATTTCTTTACGGACCTCTAAAATTCGTTACTCTCTAATCTCGACAATACATTACAGATCTCGACAGTACTTTACAGATCTCGACAATACATTACAGACCTCGACAATATTTTGCGGACCTCGAAATTACATTACGGACCTCGACAGAAAACCTGTTTCTCTCACATCCTACCGTTGTCTTTGTGGCTGCATGGGACACCCATGGTGAGAATAGATGGAAAAGGAAATCTACGATTACCGCTTGATTGACCACAGCATCCGGTTATGGCGGAGACTGACAGGCGCGGGTCTCTGTCACAATTATTGCCCTTGTACGTGGAGAGAGAGAGAGAGAGAGAGAGAGAGAGAGAGAGAGAGAGAGAGAGAGAGAAGAAGAGAGAGAGAGGGGAGGAAGGGAGAGAGAGGGAGAGGGAGGGAAAGATA
>NW_004797467.1:271153-273537 GCF_000002075.1 Aplysia californica | reverse complement strand
CACCTCTCTCTCTCTCTCTCTCTCTCTCTCATGTTTATAATCACTATTACGATTTATTGTAATATGTCTCAGCACCAAAGCCTGCCGTCTTTGATGTATGGCCCACCTTCCACTCCCACTCATTTCCTTACTCATACGCGCAAACACAAACACACCGACACGCACGCACGCACACACGCACGCACACACTCACACACACACTCACACACACATACATACACACTCACACTCACACACACACACACACACACGCACACACACACACACACACACACGCACACACACGAGCATACACAATAGATCAGAAATTTTGCTTAATTTTCCTTCTTTGTAGAACTGCAAACACAATACAGACCTCAAACAATCAAGAGATTAAAAAAGCCGAACAAAAAAACACAACAAATCCAACAACAAACAATCCTCAAACAAACAGAGAAGATTAGATCTAGTCTGACAACCTAAATCGTATCGTCTGCGGAGAGATACAATTCCAAAACTGCGATTCACAAACCCGCACAGTGTCACGACTTCAGAGAGATAAGCAAAGAAACGAAACGACAGCAGAATAAACAAACGGGACCCCCCCCAAAAAAAAAGCAAGGAGAAAAAAACCCAGCATCAACAACCGAAGAAACGACACAAAAAATGGATTTAGTGAAAAGACGGAGCTGCTTGTGAGATGTTTACGAGATAATTCTCCTCGGCCATCTATCAGTGTCCACCAAGCGACAGAAGAAGACCTTCTCTCTATCCATTGTCCTTTCTCGACCTCAAAAGGCCCCCACACACTGCAGACTGTCTCATATTTCACAAACCGATGTCCAGAAAACTTTGTATCGCTTCTGTGCTTTCCAATTTCCGGGCTGTCCATTCTCGCTAAAATTAACAGAAAAATAAGAACAAATGCGGGTAAATCTGCCTCCTGTTTTCTGTGCCAGTATTTCTTCAAGATTTTTTTTGAGGTCTTTCGATATAGACAAATAAGCTATGGCTTTGATTTCAACATACGTATCTCCACCTCTCAGCCCCGTGACGAATTACAGCGGTGTCATCGTTTCGAATTCTTCTTCGTCGCAACTCAATCTTGCTGACGTCAGCGCTTTCTATCTTTCCCGCTATATCTCTGTATTTTCTCAACATCTTTTCTCTTTCGACCCTTTCCCCCTTCCCCTTCCCTCCTTTTTTGTCGAACGTATAAACACAAATTCAAATCATTTGCTAAAAACATACTCGCCAGCACACAAATACACACACACACACACACACACACACACACACACACACACACACACACACATCGTTTCCCGTTTCTGTTTACTTGTCACACTCAGTTCTACGACATTTTACACTGTAAATGTTTGCTTATGAAAAAGAAAAGAATACTCTTTCTGGTCTAAACTCATCTTTATAATATTTTCCTCCTTTGTCATTCTTTATCTCCCACTTTTGTGGCTGGATATTTTTCTGATCAAGACTTCTCTTCATCACTGGGAAAGAATTGAGACTAAATACCAACCCAAGGTTCTTTCGGGCATCTGATCAATTCGGCGATATCTTATTTACACAAGACAGGCATTTGTGTGCATCACTCTGAACAAAGCTGTGGGGATATATTCGTTAATTTCAATTAAATTTTATTTTTGTTTTTATTATCATTATTTTACCCCTGTCTTTTCTATTCATGTTTTATCGCCTCATGCGGGTTTATCGACTGCCTGTTTATGAATTATCTTGAAACGTCTAGTTTGACTGGAACAAATATTGAACTTTATGTTTTTTGCGAGGTGCCGAGGGGTAAATGACTCCCTGCCCCACTCCTGCCCCACTCTTTCATTCTCATTCTCTTTCTCTCCTTCTCTCTCTCTCCCTCTCAAAACACACACACACACACACACACACATACACACACATACACACACACACACACACACACACACAATACCCACACCCTCACCCATACACACATACACGCACGGGGCAAGTGCTTGCAAATGTGAACTCTGCTGAGAAAATGGATACACACACACACACACACACACACACACACACACACACACACACACACACACACACACACACACACACACCACTGCCACCATCTACCCAGCACCCCTCAACGTCTAATTGACAGATAGATGTGACACGTTCAGTGTTCCCTACGTCAAGTTAATTAATTTATACCAAAGAGACCTGCTTGTCTTCCCTATTGAAACCTCTCATTCTCTCGGCCTGATCGAGTGGCCCTCTCATGGTCATATCGCCCACAACCTCTACATACTCTGAGTGTCTTGTGTCTCGTCCACAACCTCTACATACTCTGAGTGTCTTGTGTCTCGTCCACAACCTCTACATACTCTGAGTGTCTTGTGTCTCGTCCACAACCT
>NW_004797467.1:268774-271053 GCF_000002075.1 Aplysia californica | reverse complement strand
TCCCCCCCCCCCCACCCCCGTTTCCTTTTCTTTCATTTCGTCATCTTTCTCCTCCATGAATTTCATGAGATATACTTGGCTACCCTTGAATTACAATGTTCTATCTGCTCAGTAACTACATTGTAGTTTTGAGAAATTTGACGTGAAAAATTTTGAGTTTCTCAAAATGTCAAGTTTTTGCGGACGCAATCCCTTGATTAACATGATAACCACTCCGAATAGCCCTACGATTTTGATAGAGCAGGTACAGCATTTGGTTTCTGACCCCATGATTTTAGTAACTCAAAATGGCCAGAACTGTCAGATGGAATGTTGAAATTCTAAGGTAACGACTTGTTTTATTCCAGAATGCGTGGCTATAACTTTGGTTTCAGTGAGGTGTGAACAATGTACAATCAGTTGCAATCATACTCCAGCTGTTTTAAGGCATAACCGTCCCTGTTTTTGAAAAGAGACACACATCGTCCCTGTTTTTGAGACACACATCGTCCCTGTTTTTGAGACACACATCGTCCCTGTTTTTGAGACACACATCGTCCTTGTTTTTGAGACAAATTCGTCTCAGTTGCCACACAGGCGTCCAATTTACTTTTGATCCTGGTGTCTGTCGTCCGACTAATCTCACCGATATAATCTTCCGCTATGCATGAATAAAACAAAAGAGAGAAATATTCCGTAGATAGCAGGAGGTGTCCCTCTATTACGAAGGTACTTAATAAAGGTCACGTGGTAAAGGAATAACAAGTATTTGCAAATATTTTTTCCCCAATAGCTAGGGCTGCGCGAGTCAGCTGAACAGAAAACAGTACAACAATTTTGTCATTGTAGAGTAAGGCTAAAGAGGTCTAATTCAAGTGTTCAAGTGGTGCATTTCTAAAAATGGTCTTCATGGTCGAAGCGGTCGAGATATGTACGCTCATATATCTATAGATCTAGAACCGTCCTCTCTTTCTTGTGCTGTTTTCCTCTTGTTTGCACGAACTTACAATCAATTTGCCTGCTTCACACTCTTAACACCCTGGACCCCTCACCACCATCACTACGCGTGCATTCTGTTTATCTTTGATGTTATTATCAATGTTATTACTTTTATTATTGCACTAAGAGACCACCTACGTGTTTTGCGTTCATACACATAGCTTTAGGATTTCGTCACAGTACATAGTAATTACGTCCCATAGTGGGTTAAGCAAATAGTGTTAAGGAGAGAGTATTATTCCTGAGAATGCGTTCACTGCGCTACTTGCGATACACTATATTATCGTCCCACTTCCTATGAACTCAGTCCGTACACCAAAAAGAGCTGATTGTTTTCTTTTCTGTTCGAATAAGATCATTTTTCAAGTGTATAGGGGTGGTTGGTTGGTTGGCGCGTGCTTTGGTGTAGTTTACTCCTTCTTTACTATTAAATATCTATCGTTCTCATCTCCTCCTTCGTTTTTGTGTTTGTCACTCTCTTGTAACACTTCTAAAAATCGGTAATTTTATGCTCTCTTTGGGTTGAAAGTGGGTTAAAACATGGCTATATAGATCATAGATGAAGGCACACGTCTATGACTATGATGTGAGTGAGTGAGTGAGTGAGTGAGTGAGTGAGTGAGTGAGTGAGTGAGTGAGTGAGTGAGTGAGTGAGTGAGTGAATCAGTGAGTCAGAGAGTCAGCCAGTCAGACAGTCAGTCAGTGAATAATCGAGTGCATGTGTGACTGACGGAGTGAGAGAATGAGTGTGTAAATGAGTGAATGAGCTTGTAAATTTAGTAAATGAGTGCGTGAGTGAGTGGGTGAATGGGTGAGTGAGTAAGTGAGTGAGTGGGTGAATAGGCGAGTGCGAGTGGGACTGATAGAGTATGTCAGTGAGTGTCTGAGTGAGTGAGTGATGACTGGGTGAGTGAGTGAGTGGTGACTGAATGACCAAGTGACTGAGAAAGACAGTAAAAGAGGTACAGAGATTGTTAGCTTTGAGGCAGAAGGATAGCTATAAAGTCTAAGAGAAGACGGAATGACTCTTTGCCACAAAGTATAAAAAGGACAACGACTTTCATTCGTTCGTCACGCCTACTCTTTTATCCCCTCCTCCTTATTTCGGTCTTCTGTAATTTCGAAGAAGTCGAGTGCACAGAGGACAAAGCGAAGCGGATATAGTAAGAGCGCCGCGAGCCCAGGACCTGTTAGATGAGCTGAGACCTGGAATAGGATTAACTGGGTGGTCAGCAGTTGGAGACAGAGGAGAAAAGTCATTTGTGTCCAGCGATCCTCTGTTATTAACCGCTTGACCACAT
>NW_004797467.1:265219-267117 GCF_000002075.1 Aplysia californica | reverse complement strand
AAAAAAAATAAATAAAAAAGTCCGTAACACCATTCGTGTGATGCTGTAATGTAACACATATTATATTCGATTCCCAAAGAAGGGAAGTGGGTGTTTGGCGCGTGCTCTGTTGTGGTTTGCTTCTTCTTTCCTATCAAACATCTATCGTCCTTATCTCCCCTTCTTCTTTTTTTATGCTTGTTACTCTCTTGTAACACCTCTCATCTTCTGGCGCTCATATGACCTTATGCACTTGCGAGTGCCGTAAAACCTTTACTAAAACTAAAAAAAGGGGAGTCCATCAATATCGACAATCTCCGAGTTTCTACGGAAATGTTACATGCAAGTATATCGCTCTCAGACCGGACTGGCCCTGACTGGTAGGACCGAGGCAGCCCGCCTCATAAACGATCTACGTTGTGCAAATCATTCGAATCACTTCTAACACTATGATTATGACACCATCAGTGATTCTGTTCAAGAGTGTAAGGAGACATGTTTTTTACGGGTTCATTTATTAAATATGTTTTTGTATGATTCCCGGGAAACCGAAAATGTTTTTAAAGTGTTCCAATGTATGTTCGGGGCATTACAGCAAGTAGCTGTAAAGTGTACTGCGCTGTATAAAAACAACTGTTATTGGTTATTAATATAAGTATTTACGATAGATACAGACAAATTCTGCTTCTGCTTCATAGAATGATGAACAGTGAGAATGGAAACCTTTATTTCAATGCAAGTAACTTATGTGACAATTATGTTAGGCTTATCATCTCTGGCTTCTTTGGGAGCCCAAAGCTCAGTTGGTAAAATGTTGGACGACGTGGTGATCATTAAGTTGTACTGCTTGGGGGCGTTTTCAAGGCTGCAGTGCTCACGGTTTGGTTCTGTACTGAATGGACATTACGCTGGGATGCCCCAGTCTCTTAACTGGATTTTTAGAGTTTATAGGGGAATTCAAGAAAAGAAATAAAATAGCAAGAAGAAGATCAGAGAGAAGTTGGCAGAATGATACCAGAGGGCCGACAGGTATATAACCAGGACACGGTAAACAGCTGTTTAAAACATAGTGGAGGAGGTCGTTGTTAGAAGGTTACATCCTGCAGTAGACGTACAACACGTAGAAAGAAAGAAAGCATTAATCATAACTCTTGCGATCTGTCTTCCACCCCTCTGTTATTCGACTGCCGATCCTGAACACTGAGACTCTTATCTTTGTATTTTTAGAAGGGATAAAACTCAAATGATGGTGTAAACAAGGACAATTTACTCTTCTATCTTAGAACCGTTATTGTTAGTGTTCTTAGTCCCCATTAAAACAGTTTAGAACATAATTTGGGATGCGGGCTGCCACAACCCTGGCGTTCAGGGGATCACTCACTCGAGTACACTAGGATACAGCATACCGGCAGGCATTCCTAGATTCTCGCTTTAAATTTTAAAACAACAACAACAAGAACAACCAAAGCAAACAAACAAACAAACAAAAATGTACTTCCTCACTCAGAATCAAACTCACGTCATCTTCGTCTAGTCTCGCCCAAACCTCGCTCCAACATCGCTTCACCCCAACACCCATAATATTCATTGTCCGAATGACAATAATCCTCGTGTTGGCCTGTGAATGACCCCAGTAGTTCTGGTCATCCTCATTCGCTGAGATCTCTGCACGCAACTCACTCCATCAGTATGACAATGAGCATTTCACTCACCCCTCTCCAACTTACCCCTACCCCACCTTTCTGCACTCTGAACATCTCTCTAGTCTGAATAATAATAGGCCGTCGCCTCACGCGCTCGATTGTGTTATGTTATAACTGTTCAATAAGGAGGCTCTCGTGGCCTTGAGCTTAAGGTGTTGGCCTCTCATTCAAAGGTCCCGGATTCGAATCCGGGTAGCGACCGAAAAATTTTCTTCT
>NW_004797467.1:258747-260355 GCF_000002075.1 Aplysia californica | reverse complement strand
TGTGTGTGTGTGTGTGTGTATACACACATAGAGGTTATACGTATATTTACACTCTAAAGAAAAAAAACCCCAACAAAAAACCCCCACACAAACACACACACACACAAACATTTATTTCCTGCCCATCCGAATAACAGCTAGGAAAGAAAGACGCTCCAATGACCAGACATTTACGTATGTCCAGTCCCCAGGGAAATGACCAGAGGCTGAGAGTCGGTCAAGTGAAGAAATGTAAGCAAATCTGGGCAGATAATCCGATTGCCCTGATTGGGCGGGGGCTCAGCTCTCTCGACTGTTTGGGAGTCTGAACGTTCTGTGTCCACTGCGTCTCTCCCTGGGCAGTGTGAGTCTGTCTGTCTGTCTGTCTGTCTGTCTGTCTGTCTGTCTGTCTGTCTGTCTGTTCTCTCTCTGTCTGTCTGTCTGTCTCTCTTTCTCTCTCTCTCTCTCTCTCTCTCTCTCTCTCTCTCTCTCTCTCTCTCTCTTCTTATTCATGTTTCCCTTTCCATCATCTCCTCTTTCTTGCCGCCTCTTTCTGACTTTGTATGTCTGTCTGTCTGTCTGTCGGTCTGTCTGTCTGTCTGTGTCTGTGTCTCTGTCTCTGTCTCTGTCTCTGTCTCTGTCTGTCTGTCTGTCTGTCTGTCTGTCTCTCTCTCTGTCTTTCTCTCACTCTCACTCATTCACACACACAGACACACAAACAGACACAAACACACACACACAGACACACATACACACGCTTACACACATATACATAATATATGACCATATATAAGCATTCGCTTCTTTTTGTAACCCCCTCCCTCCTCTCTTTTTAAAAATATTCCAACATAAAGTACACTAATTGAAAGCTTTCTGCACTGAGTACAATAGAAAGGGCCGAGTGACAGAAATGGGCCAAATCTCCACAGATCCACACGGGAAATCTGTGGCTGATACATGCATTTTACAGAACTAGAAGGAAGGGAGGGAGAGAGGGAGGGGGGGGGGGTAGGAGTGTTGGGACAGGAGGAAGGAACAAGAGGAAGGGTCGGTGAGGGGAGGGGGAGGGGGAGGGGGCTGCATTGTGCTTTATATTAGGACAAAATTGAGGAGTATACAGGTCCGGGGTACTTTTGTCTGGACGTCTATTTATTAAGAGGTACATGCAATGCTATTATTATGTTGCATCAGGAAAAGGGAATGACGGGAGCAAAAAAAGAGTGGGGAGGGGAGAGGGGCCATTGTGCTTTATCTCAGCATAGGAATAGAGAAAAATATGAGTTTCTGTGTGTGTATGGGGGTGGGGGGGGAGGAAAGGATGTGAATGTGTGTGCGATTTTGGACTGGCCGGGGTTGGGGTGGGGGTGGGGGGTTACAATTATCTGGACGTCTGCTAAATGGTACATGCATAGTAATGGGTTTTTTTTTCTCTGAATTAATTCAGGAAAATGGGATAAGGGGGCGGAGACTAGAGGGTGGGCTTGGAAGACTGGAGGGGGACACCTGCGCTTTATTTCAGTATAGAAATAGAGGTTAGGAAAATATAATGTGTGCTGTGTGTGTGTGTGTGTGTGTGTGTGTGTGTGTGTGTGTGTGTGTGTGTATGTATGTATGTATGTATGTATGCAT
>NW_004797467.1:254624-256948 GCF_000002075.1 Aplysia californica | reverse complement strand
CCCTCCATATCCCCCCTCCCTCCCCTGCTGGTCTTCACCATGATGTCTCTCAACCAACTCAACAGCTGACAAACTGACCCCGATGTCTGCGACAGATATTGTCTTCTGAATTGCTTGTGATGCACCACCGACTTTGCGCAAGGACGGCTTTTGTTCAATATTATTTTGTTTGTACTGGGAACCTTGGCGCTCCAAAAAATGATATTGATATTGATATTATAAATTTAGATATTACAATACGTCTACTCGACTAAAATTTCGTCGCTGTCGGGAAAGGAAAGTGAGTAAAGGTTGGTGGGCACGTCTGGTGGGCCCAACTTTTGTCTGTCTGTCTGTTATATCGGTCTTACAACAAGGGGAAAATGTTATTTTTTGGAGTGAATACTGAAATCAGTCCAAAGTTCACAGAATATTATTAATATATTGAAAAGTGCATTGGTGTCTATTCGTTGAAGCAGAAACCTTTAGGTTGAATAGCAGTATTGTTGTCATATAGACGTAACCCTTTTAGTCACAGACTGTAGAATCTTGTTCTCGTTCTTGTTCTTCTTGTTCTTCAGTTTAAAAAAAAGTTTTCCGGTAATTGGAAGTTGCTTCTCGGATCTCTCTCAGTAATAAAACACTCTTCTATTTTCTTGCTAGTTTGCCTGCTTGCATTGTTTTGTTTCCAAGATAGATTTCGTTGTCTTGTTCCTATAATATCCTGTTAGGTTTCTCCTATTCTTTCCTGCCTTCTATCTCTACTTCCTGTACTCATTTCTTTTAATACTCATCAATGCTGTTCCCGCTATGCTATTCTTTTCAAACTTAATTAAGCACTACCACATTTGCTGAGACAACAACTACATTGTTCGCTAATTCTAGCACCATTCTTGCTCCGACATCACGCTATCTCTGACACTATGGTAGCCCAGGTACCATGATAGTTCTGCCACCGTGCTAGTTCTGACATCATGTAAGTCTGGTACTGTGCTAGCTCTGGCATCAAGCTAGCTCTGGCGCGTCAAGCTAGCTCTGGCATCATGGCAGCTCTGGCGTCACGTTAGCCCTGGCACCGTTCTGGTTCTGACACTATGGTAGCTCTGACATCGTGCAACTCTGGCCCCGTGATACCTCTGGCTGGCACCGTGCTAGTTCTGGTTCTGTGGTAGCTATGACACTATGGTAGCTCTGGCATCATGCTAGCTCTTGCACTGTGCTAGCTCTGGCCCGTGCTAGCTCTGGCACCATGCTAGAGAAGCCGTAAAGGCAAAACGTCGATATATCCATCGACAAGATCCAATTACGGGAGCGAACAAAAATCGTTTTAAGTATATTTCCGTGTCGGTCCTTGTCTTCTTAGGGGTACTAGGGATGCCCTAGAGGGCACATGACAGGAGGGGGGTATGGGGGTGCGGTTGAGAGAAAGATAGACAGAGAGAGAGAAAGAGAGAGAGAGTAGGAGGGTAAGAGACAAATAGGGGATTGGATAGAGTTTGACAGAAAGAAGGAAGAGGTGGAGAGCGAGAGAGGTAGAGATGGAGAGACAGGGAGAGAAAGAAAGAGAGAGAGAGAGAGAGAGAGAGAGAGAGAGAGAGAGAGAGAAGGAGTAAGAAAAGAGAGGGATGGTGAGGAAAAGAGGGAGAAAGCAGAGGTAAAAACAGAGAAAGCGATAGAAGGGGTTTAGGGGATGTGGAAGATGGGAGGGGGTGTGTGGAGCATGGGGTGATACTTGACATTGAAAGAAGGACATTGACCTAAGCTATATCTTTTTATGAGAGGTCTGACTCTACACGTCGTGTTTTACGGTGTTTTCAGTTCCTATGAGGCTCTGTGATTCTGTGGTCGTGCCTTCTATGTGGTCCGTGACGAGCCAAAGGGTTTGGGAGGACTAGTTTTTATGACGCGGGTTTTCTCGGAGTCTTTGCTTGTATGACTTAATGCCTGATGGAGTTTGTGTGTGTGTGTGTGTGTGTGTGTGTGTGTGTGTGTGTGTGTGTGTGTGTGTGTTTGTTTGTGTGTGTATGTGTGGGTACGTGCGTGTGTCTGCGTGCGCGCGTGTGTGTATGTGTGCGTGTGGGTGTGCGCGGGCGCGTTCGTCCGTGCATAAATGAGAGACATAATGCTCTCTCTTGAGTCTTGACATAATTCTGATCACGCACTCTCTCCTGGAAATTGCGAAACACCCTCACTCTTTCTTATCTCTCCACCTTTGTCTGTCTGTCTGTCTGTCTGTCCGTTTGTCTATCTGTTTGTCTCTCTTCTTCTCTCTCTTTCTCTCTCCCCTTCTCTCTCTTTCCCTCACTCACCCCTTCCCCTAAAAACAAAGACCTTCGCCAGCCCCC
>NW_004797467.1:248676-252338 GCF_000002075.1 Aplysia californica | reverse complement strand
ACATACATACATACATACATACATACATACATACATACATACATACATACATACACTCACTTTTCCTGTTTCTAGGTGCTTCACATTGGTGAAAGAATATCACTGTTTAACTTTTGAGAGCTAATTGGTTGTCGTTTCAGTTTGCGGGAGGACTCAAAGAGTTCACATTCTTACCTGCCAATATAGCGTCTGCGGAGGTTTGAGCATTACACCATTTTGATCTAAAATAGCAGTTGCAGCAGCAACAACTTTAACGATAATAGCAGCAACATCCACAAGAGCAGCAGCAACAACAACAACCTACAAAAACAACAAAAAGAGAAGAAATAAGATCTTCACCTCTCCTTCATTACTGCCACCAGCACTGTCATCTACACTCTCTTCTTTCGTAATTCAAAACATTGCCTCTCTCTCTGTGGCAAGTTCTTTTTTTTACCGTAACAAAATTTCAACAACGTTGTGTTTGTAGCACTGTTGCCCTTGTTTCAAAAAGTAGGTTGGATTCTCGGGTGGGGAGATATTAAAATTTGATCTAGTATCTCTGTCTGTCTGGTGGGACGTTGTATCCTTCTCAGCCAGGGTTGGCCCTGACCTGACCTGACAATCAGGGTCTAGGCAGCCTGTCCCCTACATGAAGTAGATTTTGTAGAAGGATGCATAACACATATACGATATTACCTTCAATGAAAAACAAAATATTTTGCAACAGTGGGTGTCAAAAACAAAGTGGGACACGAGACGAAAAACAAAACAGAACAACAGAGCTTTCGGACGTCACTTTGAAGTCGATCTGACTATAAAGACCCTGACAGAAGTAAATATGTATTTAGATAACATAATCATGGACTCTACGGCACAGTTTGAGATTAGGTTTGGACATATTGTTGATTAGATGAAATCTTTGAAACGTAATGAACAAAAAACAGGATCAACGATTGAAAAGTCACCTTTTGTGGGGTAGAATAAAATTGAAAGCTTAAGTTCAAAACTTTTAGTACTTTGATCATTTTTGTATTATCGGTACTTCTAAAAATGTCCATAGCTCTGAACTACGCCTGTTGTTGACAGGTTTACAAATGAGTTAACCATGGAATTTGGTGTGTGTAATTCAATCACTTTGAAGTTCTGACTTTGATACTTTTTCTGTTTGTGGTCTTAAAAAGAATCACCCAAGTCCAAGGTTGTTTGTGTGGTAGGCGTAGATGTCTTTGACGTATCTCAGCTTGTCAAGATCTCACAGTCTATAGAAGTAACACTCAAGCAAAAGACATGTCAGTAATTGCCAATTTGAGATTGTGGTCGTTTTCTATGGTGATCTTCAAACAAATTGCCCAAACCTGCATGGGTGGTAAATAAATCCCCCAAGGCCGCCTGTGTGGTTGTGGATAATATCGTCCTATAAGAGCCAGTTTCACGTATCAATGATTTAGCGAATTTTTCAGTAGGAACAAAAAACAACAACTGATTAATGTAGGTATACATGAATGATCAACAATGATTAACGCACCGGAAACGATCAAGCCCCAAAACCATATCATATGATACGCGATTTAGGCATTCCTGGCTTTACTGTCGGTTCCGTATTAATTCTTATGGCGTCATCTAAGTTGTAACAATATTGTAATCCATTCCGCACATCTCAAGATGAGCTAATTTGGAAGCAAACAGCTATGATAAGTGGAACAGTTATTTGCTTTTTATAGCGATTTTAAGGCGGGGAACTCAATGAAACCAATATAGAAATGAAGCCCATGATACGCGCTTTCGATTGTTGAAAAATTTTTCGAGCCATATAATGATACGCAGATCTGGCTCTTATAGGACGATAATATTCTATTTGAGTTGCACCTCCGTCGGGGCGACGAAGAACTCTAGTTATCCTGGGGTCGAGGTCGAGTGTGCCGATGACTTGTCGGGCCGATCTGTGTTTGGAAAGATCTGTCGTAATGTAGGCAGGAGATGGTGGCCGCAGGTGGAGGAGATCTATTCTTGCTTGCCAACCAGCACTGCTCAGCTACGGCACTTCGGTTTAAAAAAACAACAAATCTCTGCGACTGCCACCCGACTCTGTCTGGGCAGTCTGCCCCCATATTTTGTGGTCGATACTGAATACCTTCATAGAAGTTTTAATGCTAACCCTGAAACGCTAATTCTGGCCTCCATGTAAAAGGACACACGATAACATTGGATTAAAAAACAGGGTGCTGCACAGTGTGGTGACCAGCAATGGTGTGTGGAGTGTCTATGTTTGTGATATTGTGAATTTTTCAGTTTTTGTGTATCAGTTCAATAATTAAGAGTTTACGTTTTTCTATTGTTAAAGAAATTTCCTAAGGGGGGCAATAACGTGGAATTTATTTATGTTCATTTACATTTTCTATTTACTAAAGACATAGTGACATAAAGACATATTCTAAAGACATAGTGACAACTAGACTGTCATCAATAAATTAGTCGCAGCTGTAATGTCGATCGAAAGCAACATTATGATAACAATATGATGATGATCTGATCCTTGAGTTTTAGGTTGTCGTGATTAAGGCACACGGGCAGCTTGTGCCACGAAACTATTAAATGTACTATGGGAAAAGGTAGTCTTTTTGAGAGAAGGGGCCCCCGTTTCGTTTTCCCCGTCACCCATTTTGGCAAGGTATAAAATGAATATACCGGTGAGTCCGGAAAATGCTCACCTTTGAGTGAAAGCACGCCCTATACCATCTGCCCAGTTCGCTCCTTTAGTACGTTTCACTGACATACGTATCTAAATAATCTCCCTACCGGGCACATTTTTTCGAGGGCACCCCTCTCTGGTCTCTCTCTCTTTCTCACTCTCTTTCTTCCCCTCTATTTCCCTCGATCCCTCTCCCAGGCTCTCCCTCCCTCCTTCTCACCCTTTTCCCGTTCGCTCTTTCCCTCCCCGCTCTCTCTCTCCCGCCTTCATCCTTTCTTCTAGTTCAAAGTACAGTTCAGACATATGGAGCGATAGTTTTCTCAAGACCCAAACACCTGGGCCTTATGCCCCCGCTGGGATGTAGATGGGCGGGGAGGGCGAGGAAGTAACATTGCAACACTCTCACAATTTGCAACAACAGTGTTTCTATTTCTGTCACTGTTATAGGTGCATCGCGTCGTGTGTGGTACGGTAACAACATTCGGTTTGGGGGGGGGGGAAGAGGGAGGGGCAAAGGTCATCGAGGATTATGTCCTTAACTTTCCTTTAGGTTTTTGTATGTGAGAATGATTTTATTTTTGGTAAGTGTTTTACGGCGCTCGCAACTACATAAGGTCAAGATTTTTTCTTGGAAGGGCAGAAACAGAGAAAATGCTACAAAAAGGAATTAAACAAAAATATGAAGAAAGGACAGAAACAGAAAATACTACAAAAAATGGGAAAAAATATAGCTCTGGAACATAGAGATGAAGAAGTGTTGCGCGAGAGTATTGAGATGGTGTACGAGAGACAAGGCGGATTGATCTGACGGCCTCACACGATTCTGCACGGGTCTATGAATACTATCAGCTCTTATGGGCCTTATGGGAGCCGTAACACGTCACTTCAGGGAAGAGTTGGGGGTGGTTGTCAGGGTTGGGGCGGGGTGGAGAGGTTATTTTTGCGGAAGCGGGAGAGGGGGGTGGGAGCTATTGATTTTATTTTAGGTTTG
>NW_004797467.1:245660-246828 GCF_000002075.1 Aplysia californica | reverse complement strand
CGTCTGTCTGTCTCTCTGTCTTTGTCCGTCTCTCTCCCTCTCTCTTTCTCTTTCTCTCTCTCTCTCTCTCTCTCTCTCTCTCTCTCCCTCTCTCTCTCTCCCACACACACATACACACCCACACACATGCACACACACACACATTATTCATCCTCGTCAGCGAAGTCTTGCCGCTAAACTGATTAGCTTTTGGAGTAACAGGGAATATTTCAAAAGTAAGATGAGGAGAATGATGGATCTCTTTAGAGGCCATTGTCCTGTCTCATTCGGGAAAATTCTCTTTCTACGTGAGTACTCTGAAGCGCAGACGCGACCGATACCCATCTTCTTCACAGAAGAGGTTCGCAAAAATGCGTACTATTTGCTTTGTAGTTTCTCCGAAATAGTTTTATCAAAACGAAAGATAGTGTAGCACCGCGGTGAAATCGGGCGTTCGTCTTAAAACTGAAATCAAAACAAAAAACCCAATTTTTTCCTCGCTCTTTGTGCAATGTTTATCGATTTAAAAAATTGACTCAACACCTTTAATTTTCATATGGAAAAAAACACCTCAAACAAATTTGTGCACGGATTTTACGGAAAAATGTTGATTAATGCCAAGGACAGTTAATAATTCAAAGCCTCCAAATCTTAGCGACCACCTTCTTCAATAGCAAATATCTCTACTTTTATGCAAGATGGATGAGCATTTTTCTCATCATAAGCAACATAAATGAATACAAGCTTCAAGATTTTACGATAAAATTATGTTCCAAAACTGATGAGCGCCTGATTCCACTGCGTCGCGATAGATATCATTTTTTCTGTGAGCATTCTCTCACGGAGATGGTAGAGATCTGTCTATTTCGGGGGTACCGAAAAATAAAACGATAGCTCAAATCAGAAAATACGGAAAAGAAGAATGGAAACAAAAAGATAACATAAGAACTGTACTTTCTGACCCCATCCCTGAATCGTGCTGGGAGTGAGCGGACGGCAGGAAATGACGTCAGATGTTTGACTTTAATGAACCTGGGATTCCCTCGGAGATGTCTGTTGAGAGAACGTCCGGCATTATCCACATCATCTCCGTCTCTCTACGTATTTAACCATTCTACGCACGTACGTTATCTTTTTCTGTCTATGTCTCTTTGTCTCTCTCTCTCTTTTCCTGTCACCCTTCCTCCCC
>NW_004797467.1:241959-243647 GCF_000002075.1 Aplysia californica | reverse complement strand
CCCCCCGCCCCACCTATCTTGGCTTCGCGTAATTCCCTCAAGCAGGTCTGATGGTGTATTTTCGCCAAATGTCACTACAATACTCTGTTAAAAGCCTTCTAATTTATAAAGCATTGATTGGACCGGCGTCTATAGTGTCGTGGTAAGGCGCCTCGCAACAGCCTACAGAAGACGTGAGGGTGAGTCTCGGGTGGGGAGGCTTTTATCTAGTGTTTTTGTCTTTCTGATGGGTCTTTATATCCATCTAAGCCAGGGTTGGTGGGTCTGGCACGTTGGGCCAAAGTATCCCGCCTCCATAATGAAACAACTCAATATCAATCTTATACAACCATCATAAATAAAATTTAAAAATCAATATAAGTATTCTGTGGTGTAATAGTCAACCCTCTCTGTCGTTGCACGCAGAAGGCGTGAGTTCGATTCCCACATACGGGAACTTTTTATATTGAATATCCTCGTATTTTTGCTAAGTTCCTGAATTCCTCTTAGTCTGAATTGGCAGCAAGGATCGAGGTAGTCCGCCTTCTAAATAATCTAAATTGTGTTGATGGAGGCGTAAAACATTAATTGTGTTTATACAATCAGCATTGAATGCGACTGATGAAATTAGTAAAAGCAACATATTACCTGGAATAGTGAATTTCATTACAACTTCAAAGGAAGGAACATGTTAAGTACATTTTATTTGGTTCTCCGCCCCGAAACAACTTCTTTAAAAAAAAAATCTCAATAAAACCAAAATTACCCACTCGGAAATCGGACCCAAGTGTTGAGCCTGCAAAAGCGAAACCCATTAACGAACACACCCTACGGACCGTTGAAGTGGCTTTGGTGTTGTGCATTGCTACAAAACTTGGCCTTACAAAACAATAGTTATTCTCTTTTTGTGTGCTTTTTGTGTGTGGTATTGTTCACAGTTCAGGGAAGTGTCGTTCCAGCGATGCGTTCTAATTTCTTCCGGTTAGTCTGTAAATTCCTGTCTGCTGTCTGGTTTCCGTGTAAAAAATAGCTGGCATCTACCGTCGATGATAGTATCATTAAGTCAAAAATAGATGTCCTCTGAGGGGATGATAGTGTCATCAACTCCAAAATAGTTGTCTTTAAACGCAACTCAAAAATAGTTATCTCTCAAAGTCTAATTGTGTTTTAAAATCAATGACAGTGTCATCAACTCAAAATTAGTTGTCTTTTAACGTCGGGGTAGTATTATTAACTCAAAAACAGTTGTTCTCTACCATCGATGTAACTATCATCAACAAATTTAGCTGTTTGTTTTCCACCGACGATGTAAGAATCACCATTGTTTTTTCCCCTGGTGATACGTGTTTGTGCAACAAGTGATGTTTACGAAAGTTTTAGTTTAAGTAAGTAAATGTTTTACGGAACTCTGACACAATTAGGACATAATTATTATAAGATTAAAGGTTTTTACTAGAGCGTAACATACAAAGAAAAGAAGGTGTATAGATAAGTGCGCGAGATGTCAGATAGAAAAGAACCAGCAAACTACACCAGAGCACCCGCTAACCACCCACTTTCACTATAGGTACAGTTTATGTCTCTGTCTTTTGACCGCTCTTAGCAGCTGCTCATGTATGTATTCCCTTAGGTCACTCAACCCGTCTTCTTTTCCCACCCGTTTCTCTCTCTCTCTCTCTCTCTCTCTCTCTCTCTCTCTCTCTCTCTCT
>NW_004797467.1:239815-240998 GCF_000002075.1 Aplysia californica | reverse complement strand
AGAGAGAGAGAGAGAGAGAGAGAGAGAGAGAGAGAGAGAGAGAGAGGTTGCTGTGACATATTCTGTTTTTTCTTTAATTCATCGATCTGTAAACGGATGTTCTGTCTCCCTTTATTCTATTCTTTAAAATTGTCATTATGATTTTCTCACAATTTGAAATCATTATTATTGCTGAAAGTTTTTGAAAATGCATTCTAAAATTCCCCAACATCTTTTATGGAATTGTTTTATGATCGCCCTTTTAGATTCTCAATAAAATCCTCATAAAGGCGTTTAACGCAACTGGTTTTTTCTTAGTATGTACACCACAAAGGCTGTTAGCTCCGTTGACACCATGCTGGACTACAGAGCAGAAAATCCTGGTTCGAATCCCCAAAGTGGTGTTCTGGACTTTGGTGGATTTTGGGAGTTTTTTTAATGGCGCTCCGCCTATTAATTTGGTACAGTCCCATCGAAGTCAGACGTTGACTTCGGAGGTTCTGCCTCAAAAATAACCTGACAGTGTTGAAAAAAGTGGCGTTAAAACCCATTCAATAAAATTGTCAACACCAGGAGTTCTACTTTTGTGTGTTTGTATAGAGATACATACCGACGTCTGTGTGTGCTGTAGCGGTAAAGCTTTTTAATGTCTCATGCAAATGGCATGAGTTCGATCCCAATATGAAGTTTAAAAAAAATTGTTAAAATCGAGTTCTCACTCAGCCTACTGGGACGTTGCATCCCCTTGGCCTTCGATTCGTCCTAACAGCCAGGGTTGATGCAGCCCGCCTCCCAAATGATCGAAACAAATAATTGACCCTTGAATCGCGTAAAAACAGTATGTACATTCCATTTTCACATAAAAGCTTGTATGAGACATTTGGCAATTGGGCGTTTGACCTGCATCGAGCATTGGTCTAGCGTCCAGGCGCGTCGTCGCTGTTCATTGAAGATGTGAGATTGGTTCTTATGTGGAGAACCTATTATGTCATCGAGTACAGAGACCTGTTGTGGCAAAAGAGAAATTAATAAAAACCAGAAACAAAAACAACAAAAACAACAAAAAACAAAACAAAAACCCAGCAATGATGACAACAACAACAACAACAACAAAGCAACATAAAAAACAAACACTCTCTTTAAAAACAACAAAAAACACACACACACACACACACACATACACACACACACACACACACACACA
>NW_004797467.1:235310-239102 GCF_000002075.1 Aplysia californica | reverse complement strand
TAATAATAATAATAATAATAATAATGATATAAAATGCATTTATATATCGCATGCTCGGCATCCAGTGGTGACGCAGGCAGGTAATTGATTTCTCAGATTTTTGCCGTCTATGGCTGGGCATCCATTTCCCACCTGAGTGAAGTAAGGAAATTTTAAGGCAAGTGCCTTTCCAAAGGACACAGCGTTGGATCCCTGACGAAGTTTGAAACCATGACCTTTCGGTTTCGAGCCCAACAGCATAACCGTACAGCCATTTTGAGGATAGCACTAGTCGGTCCTACTTTTAGTCTTCCCTTTTTTTGGGTATTATTTCTTTCTTTCTTTTTCGTATCGATGTGCTTCTCTTTACAACAACAAACAAACAAACAAAAACAAAACAAACAAAACAAACAAACAAAAATCCCAACGACAACACACGTGAGCAAACAAACAAACAAACAAACAAACAAACAATTGCGTATATAAACAAACGTTATCCTATTTATGTTGATTTAATTTAATATTAGCTATTATTATACTACGCCCTCGTCGACAAAATTAAAATCATTTAAGAGGTGGGATACTTCGGCTGCGCCTGTCAGGCCCAACCCAGCTTGAGCAGGAAACAGCATTCCAGCAGACAGAGTCGTATTTATCTTTTTTTTTTAAATCCTCCGTTGAATGAGTTCGTCAAGTCTAACTCGTCATGCGTTCTGAGTGAAACAGCGAAGAGCTTAACCATTTTACCACAGACACAGATTACGAATAATCAGTCTCTTTCTTTAAGATAATGGATTATAATGATTTTAATAGAACAAATCTTTCCCTTGTTTGTCTGTCTGCAAAGCTGTACTTTTGAATAAAACCTGTACTTTAAAACCGAACGATTGATGAGTATTAACATTTGCTTTCGGGTAATATTTAATTTTGGCGTTATCTGAGAGATTCGCGACATAAAAAAGCCTGCCTTTATTTGACCAAATAGATCTATTGAATTCGTGTTAGGTACAGGATGATAAAAAAACAAAAAACAAAACAACAACAACAACAACAACAACAACTGTACAAATTTTTTTCCTAAATATCTCGCACAAAACTTGTACTACAATGTTGCAATTTGGCACATATATAATTCATGAAAAAATTAAGTTGTTTGACATAAAATTCACAAAGAAGAAACTTATTTTCTTAAACAGAAATGTCTTTTATAAAAACAAAAACCTATTAAAGCAACATGCACCAATTTAAAAGATCTGGTAAAGAAAGTCATGAAATGATTGGTTTGGCTTTTTTCATTCCTTTTATTTTAAAAATCTAATCTTTCTATCCCTGGAATCTTCAAACACTATTTCTTTTCTCCTACAGAAGTAAAAAAAAAAAATTGTTTAATTTGGGAATTCCGAGAACCACTGGTCTATTTATTATGTCCTCCTTTGGACTAGATATATTTTAAAGCGTCGTTCGCAATTTTCAGTATTTACCAAACACAAGGATCCACTCCACCAAGAGTACTCACAGCTACACACACTGTACACCTTGCAGTATGGAGCTGTTTCTAGAGACAATGGGGGCCAAGTGAGGTTGCCCAAATCAACAGTATTTTTGGAGTTGATATAACCTGAAAGGTGAATATGGGCTTTGCCAAGGAACCTAATGTCACAGAGGAAATGTTCACGCTTTTCAAGACGATCGAGGAATCATGAACGATTTGCTATCCTCTGATAGCTTCACGAACGGGAAAATGGTACAGTCGTAGATGAAGAGCTTCCTTAAAAATGCGGACCGTTAAGATGTAAGAAAGTCATTGCTGCAGATATCGTCTACGGACAGACGTCTCATGGGGCTCATCTACTGAATTGTGCACCCTGTTGACATAGGGGCACGAACGGTGTGTGTGTTAGGCCTGAAGTGGTCGTTTTGTCTGGGAATTTTTAGTTTTGATTCGCGACAGGTCCTAACTGAAATCAAAGAAGGCATTCAGGGCACGGTAACAGTATTTCCGTACCTTGTGCGAAACTTACGAAATGAGTTGGTGGAGAGGAAATGTTTAATACAAAAAAGCTTTCTGCTCTTTACTAATCTTAACCATGATCTCAGCAGGCAAAGGAAACTTGAGGAAAACTATCTGCAAACTTTTGTTGGCCTGTTAGGCTACTGTAGTTTGCAATCCGGGGTAATCGTTTGGTTTTTTTAGTGGTAGGCCTAATGCAAACTAGTGCGTCATGCTACAAAACTCGGGACATATTTGAAAATGGGTTGTTATTTGCGCGCTATGTAGAGCAAAACTATTCTGTGGATATATCTAAAATGAATATCAGACAAATTTCTTTTGACTACTAAATGTTGTGTACAAATTTGAAACGCAAAACTTCCGTGAGGAGGAAAATATTAACAACAACAAAAAAGTTGTACAGTTTTTTTTTTACCACCCTTTACATACGCAGCTGCGCTGACTCCAGTGACCACAATTCAATAATACATCTTTAAATAATAAAAAAAATGTATTTTAAAGGTTCTAAATAATCAGTGTAACTAGTGTTTCCCACACCATCGTCACGATTTAGATCTTTTTTTTTTTGGTTTAAAAAAAAAGAGGAGGAGGGGTTGAACTGCTCTGACCCTGCTTGTCACGACTTGTCCTGACCTAGTGACAAACAGCGTCGTCCCAACAGGTAATATTACAAACGATTGAATCAAAACCTCTAATTTCCCGTCTAGGGATTCGGACCCATGTTCTCTGAATAGAGCTTAACTGTTATACCTCAGGCGTCCTGCGTGGACGCTCGTAACGTGCTCGTCTCTGGTCTCCGCGGGATGATAACAGTAACATTATTGTGATCCGGTCAGACCACTGTTCGGCTGCTGCTGCTGCTGCTGCTGCTGCTGCTGCTGCTGCTGCTGTTTTCGCTGTTGTTGCTGATGATGCTGTTGGTACTTTCGCTACAACTACTACTGTTGCTTCTATCTATCGCTTCTGTCGATGCTTATGGTGATGATAATGTTGATGATGACGATGCAGCCGCTACCGCTATCGCCTGTGTTACTGGCTGTCTGATGATGCTGTCGCTGCTGTCGCTGCTGTCGCTGCTGTCTCATGATGCTGTCGGATGATGCTGTTGCTGCTGATAATGATGTCTAATGATGCTGTCGGATGATGCTGTCGCTGCTGTCTAATATTGCTGTCGCTGCTGTCGCTGCTGTCGCTGCTGTCGCTGCTGTCGCTGCTGACGTAGACGGCCAACAAATAGAATGTCGGCCTTCCACTTGTCAGGGCATGATGTACGAAATTCCTCCCGGATTAGCGACATGAGCCGTGCTATTCAGCCCACAAACCGACTTGGGGCCTATTTACCCTTCATTTCGCCAGCTCTTCCGTCTCTCTGCGTGTACGATGAGGACAATTTGCTGTCTTGTACATGGCGTGCCGAACCAGAGCGCGGAGGTTTTCTTCTCAAGACGAAATAATTCCAACCCGACACACGAGCTAGCCACGGCGGTCAGCCAATCACGTGGTACTATTGTTAGCTGCCAGTCGTTGATTAGCTGGTCAGTGGAGTACGGGTCACTAACGCCTTGGGACTCTTTCTTTGTGCGGAGGCATGACCGGATAGGCCTAAACTCCCTTTCATACTACATTTTACCCGCGCAATAATATTCCGCGTCACGAACTTAGTTAGTTTTTCATTTGGCACGCCCATGGTTTCATTCTCCTCATCATTTCTGAAATACCACGAGAGATTCAAGGTCGATAAATTTCGTCAATGTGTTCAGGCTCTCACTTTCTTACCACAACAACCGTTATTCCCCCCCCCC
>NW_004797467.1:229119-231684 GCF_000002075.1 Aplysia californica | reverse complement strand
CTCTCTCTCTCTCTCTCTCTCTCTCTCTCTCTCTCTCCCTCCCTGCAACTGTTGTAAATCATTATTGGGTCACCTCCCTTGCCCTATCGTTTCCTCTCAAGGTTATTGGAACAGAACAAAGCGTAAAACAGTGAAAACAAAAACAATACGGCAAAGATGCATAAATTCCCAAAATCGGTGAGAATCTTTTTACGCCTCGGTTGGCATAATTTAGATAAATTAGGAGGTGGAATGTGTCCATCCTTTCTGTCAGAGCCAACATAATTAGCTGAATGGGATATAGCTTCGTAGAAAACAGACGGAGATACTCTACGAAAAAGCCAAACTTTCCTGCATGGGAATCGAATTCATGTTTCCTGAGTGCAACGACCAAATGCCTAACCCCTACACCTTATAACTAATATGTTGCTAGTATCAGGACTCTTACAAAATAAAACAAAACACGTTATTTCGTAAGTTTAACGCAACTTTTCAAAGGCTATGATTTAACAGGCGAAACATCTGCATTTAACGCCCAACTCCGATAAGACCGTGCCAAGACTATGGGAAACCTTAAAGATCCCCAAGTTGAAGAAAGTTCCGTTTGGGATTCAAACCAGAATCATCAGTTCAATATTCCAGCATGAAAGATATCAACTCATTCAGAGGCGTGCCCCTAATCGACTAACGCCACAAGATATGTGTTTATGTTTGAGAAAAGAGAAGCACATCGACTCATAATTCGTCAGCCACGAGATAAAACCAATAATTTTTAAAAAAATGATAAAAACAATAATAATAATAATAATAATGTAGATGGATCATAATTTTCTATAACGCTTACTTCTGGGCGCTTTACACTGCATTCCAAAGTGTACTATTTATTTACAACTCTCAACACGCAGGAGACTGAATTTTGAAGAGGTGCTCGCCTGGACTGCTGATTTGGAGATTTATGGCAAAAGCAAATGGCTCAGCTATCTGAATTTTTAAAAAACCCACCGGAAAAACGGGATTTTTTGTTATGGTGGGGGTGTAGTTCCCACATTTTGTGAGAACTTTGAAAAGTTGAGTGTGTAAACAAATGTGAAATGTCCAAACAAATAAGGATTTCCCCTCCCGCCGCTTTGAGTGTGTACAGCCAACCATCAGCACTACGAGAGCCAATGTCAAACAAAGTGTTTCAAAAGCGCGATTCTTATGTCGAACACTTCTTCTTTTTTACATATCGCGTCTTTCTTCTTCTATAATCAACTAAATATTTCTGAAATCTGCCTCTAGAGTCAAATAAAGTGTTTCAAAGTGGGTCCATTACGTCAAACGTAGTTTTTCAGATACAATCTTATGTAAAACACAATGAACATCAGCTGTGGTGTAGCAGTCAGGCACTTTGCCGTCACACGCAGAAGACGAGATTGACTCTCGTGAGAGGTGATTCTTTAAAGATCTTCGTCTGCCTACCAGGAACGTCTTATCAGATCTCTCTTAGCCAGGGTTGGTCCTGAAAGACAGGATCAAAGCAGCCCGCCTCTTCAATGACATAACTTGTGTCTTTAGCGGCGTAAAGCATCTGCAGTTTTTTGGTTTTATTTTAAAACAAATCCGCGTAAGTCAGAATGTTTCAGAATCGTGGGTCTTACGTCAAAACAAAGTTTACCAAATTAATTGCGGTTGATAAATCAAAGAAACACGTTTTAAACGCGCGTCACTTAAAATAGATATATCAACCAGAATTTTTAAAACTCTCGTCTCTTCTGTCGAGCACAATATTTTCAGAAGAGCGACCATATGCTAAAAACAGATTTTCTGAAGTGTGTCTTTTATTTCAAACAGAATTTTCAAAGCGCTTCTCATTTGAAATAATTAAAATATTTTAAGGCACATCTTTTACTTCAAAGTATTTCAGAAGCGCGTCTCTTACTTCAAATAAAATGTTTTACAAGAGTTTCTTATAGTCATACAGCATGTTGCAAAAAGGTATTTCTGGCGTCAAAATGAATGTTTCACAAACCATCTTTGTTCAGAAACGCGAATGTTGTTAATTGCCAAGGTCCTAGAGGACAATCCATATTAATTATGCCCGAAATATTTCCCCAGAAACAAGTCTTTTAATAAACAAATAGATTCAATTTCGTGTCTCTTACGTCAAACAAAGTGTATCAGCTTGTCTTTACTTTAGTTTTTCAGAAGCGCGTCTCTTACATCAAAACTACAACTTCCAAAATGGCATCTAGATTTAAACGTAAAATATTTTTCAAAAACACATTTATAATATCAAGCAAAATTCCCTTCAAAAGCGCGCCTCTTACGTCAAATAACACTACATTCCAAAAGCGCGCTTCTTACGTCAAACATGTTTCAAAAGCGCGTCCGTTGTCCAGGCCACGAAGGCCTCAAAGCTGTCTCGCTGCAGCCATCAGGGGCGGATAATTCACGAGCGGCGAGGACGAGCCGTGCCTTGGAATACAATCTTTTCTGCATGAGTTCTCTCCCCGTCTGCCTCCTTCTCCCAAAGCACACGGCCGCTCTATACAATTTCCTTCTATAAAAACATCACTTTACAAGAGGAGGGGAAAAAGGGGGGGC
>NW_004797467.1:225675-227067 GCF_000002075.1 Aplysia californica | reverse complement strand
GGCCTTCGTACGACACAGTTTCGAAACGAAACTAATAACACCTAATCAAAGAAAATTTGGTCGTGTCCAGATAATTCAAATCTGAAATTGGAGAAATTGGAGAAAATAAAAAACGTACTGTTGAAATAACAAACTGAGCAGCACAACAGAAAAGACGAGACGATCCTAGATATTTGGAGGTGCCATTATGAAGAGAATGTTCGTCAGTCTTCATGACTTTATTAATTAAAATAGAGAGAAATGTTAAAATAGCCATTAGCAGTATGACACACAACGAAATGATATTTTGGCACATACTTGACCATTACTGCTTGACAGATTGTGAGTAGGGAAGCAGTATCTTTTTCTTCTGTCCGCTTGACCAAAATGTCAAGCAAAACCGCGAGCTATAGACGTAATCCAATAAATAATTTTTTTTTTGGTAAGGCTTGGAAAAGGGAGGATGGGGAGAAGGGGGTGGAAGGGCTGCTCGAATAATAATTTCACGTATCAATGACGTAAATTTGGAAGTGGTGAAAATGCTGAAATGGTATGGGTTTAACGCCTCTATCAACACTATTAGGTTATTTAAGAGGCGGGGCCTCCGAGTTTAACGTCCATTTAAAAAAGGACTTAGCCAATTGGGAATTTCATGTAAAGTGCCTTTCCCAAGGACAAAACGTCAGACCGAGCTGAGGTTCGTACTTCCGAACCCGCAACTTCATGGTTACGAGTCCGGTAGCTTAACCACTAGGTTACCGAGACCACTTACATTTGGAAAGTTCGTTTTAAACATTCTGTTTTCTTTGCTTAAACAAGTTATTTCCAAAAATCAGTTCCCTCGCTCATTTCCCACAAAGAAACTGAAAGGTACTGATTAATCTTTAAATGTATAAATAGGAATGTAATCAGTCTCATATATTAGAGACTATGAGTTTGGAGACGGCCGTGGTCTAATCGCTATTGCCTTCAATGTAGCGTATAGAGAACGAGAGTTCTCTTACTTTTTTGATTTTCGAGAACTCCGTCTGTCACTTAAGACGTTGTTTTCCGCCCAGTCCTGTTTTCGCCGTCTAAATGATCTAAACTGTGTCGATGGGTTCGTAAAATATTTACAATCCCGTTCCCAAAGACAGTTTGACATCACAGCCTGACACCCCAGTTTCACTCAGACGACTGTGATCTCATAAATGGTGAATGATTTTGAAAAGGTCGTGAACTGTAACCTTTTCTTGACAGCGTACAGGAACATGGGATGTCTTCAGTTCCTATTTTGAGCATCCGGAGAAAAGACCCAGTTTATGTTGAGGGGTCATACGCGAGGCGAGTATAACAGCAGGTGATATGTCAGCGACTCTGAGATGCAACAGGAAGACAGATTGACGTAGAGGGATGGAAAGAGAGAGAGTGAGT
>NW_004797467.1:216580-225575 GCF_000002075.1 Aplysia californica | reverse complement strand
ATGAATAGATAGATAGATAGATAGAGAGAGAGAGAGATAGATAGATAGATAGATAGATAGATAGATAGATAGATAGATAGATAGATAGATTGCATATAAATCAGTCGACTCGATGAGGGTTTGCATCTGTCTAAAAACAAGAACAATATTGGATAATTTGGAACAACTTGCGTTTGACTTACACATACGACTAGGAAAATATAGATACTATGCATTTTTAAAAGCAGTTTCGATTTAAGCTTCTCCTATTCTTCTTCAGGCTTATTTCAACGCTAGAAAAGAGTAAAACGTTTGCGGTTTTTACAGAAAAAAGAGCTACTACTTTCCTACATAACTGACAAGTGATTTACAGTATTTTCAAACATGTCTCGTCTGTCGAGGAGACGATTCTTGGGCCATGTTGTCATGGTGAAGTGTTGGCGAACCACTCCAGAACTTCCACGTCTGTTAGTTGCCACTTCCGGTACTCTCGAGGAAAAACGGTTTGCATGGCTTGATTTTCAATCCGGGGAGCTAGTCACATCAACGGTTTTCACAAGCGCTTCACCAGCGTCTCTTCAAGAGTGTAGGAGTTACTAGTGGAACAGAAATCGATAGTTGGAGATGAAACAGTCAGTTGGAGAGTTGGAGATGACAGTGTTTGTATTGGGAAGTACCTTCCCCCTCCCCCCCCCAACTTGCCTTTCTCAGCTACTGCACTCTTCAACTTGTTTGGACCCCAGCACCCTTCATTCATGCTCCCTCTCCCTCTGCTACCCCCACTTTTGCACCCTCCTCACCCTTTGTCCCCCAGAGAGAGAGAGAGAGGGATTGGAGTAGTGAGAGGTGGCGGTGTCACTTTCATTGTATTCTTTGGATTTAAGCTGTCAGACAAGAGGTCAAAGTGTGATATTTTGGGATTCCTTCCAATGAAAACCAAACTGAAAAGAACTGTTTTCTAGAGGAGCAAGCGGACTCCATGAGAAATGAACTTTGTCAGAAACCTAAAATAATATAATATGATAACTTTGCAACAGTTAAAGAAGTGTAAAAATTAGGAATTTCCTTTATTCTTCCTTGGCATCTCTTCCTCTCCCTTCCTCACCCTCTCACTTTCTCTCTCTCTCTTGCTCACCCTCTCACTTTCTCTCTCTCTCTCTCTCTCTCTCTCTCTCTCTCTCCCTCCCTCTCTCTCTCTCATCATCATCATTCTCCGTTTCGTAAACATACACGCTTACATTTCTTATGTACTTCATCAATCCATCCATCCACCCTATCCACCCATCCATCAGATTTTTCATCAACATACTTCTCCAGAATCTTCCTCCTTCATTTCCATCGAACTACAGCTATTCATGATAACATTCTTTTTTAACAGTCAATGCAAGATACACTTCATACTCTGGGATGGATTATTTAAACTCTCCAACCCACAAGATCACTTTTCTGATGACGCAAGTTGTTTTCATTTTTAAAATGTTTTGTCGGAACAAACTCCTTCACATTTTGACGTCATCTCACGTGACTATTTTGCCACCACTCAGAGAGACATTCAATATTCCGTAACTATTTTCATTTCTCGTTCCATCAGTCCACTTACGGCCAAGAGGGAGGTAGAGAGAGAGAGAGAGAGAGAGAGAGAGAGAGAGAGAGAGAGAGAGAGAGAATCATTGTAATGCACATATGGCTTGCTGATGAGCAGGAATTTACGCTAGGCAAATGCTATTTATTATTGTTATTATTATATTATATAGTACGAGAGAGAGACAGAGAAAGAATAGGAGAGAGAGAGAGAGAGAGAGAGAGAGAGAGAGAGAGAGAGAGAGAGAGAGAGAGAGAGAGAGAGAGAGGGAGAGAGAGAGAGAGAAGAAAGATAGAGACAGATAGATATAGAATTATTAAGATAAATAAAAATGAATGGACGGATGAATAGATAGATAGATAGATAGATAGATAGATAGATAGATAGATAGATAGATAGATAGATAGATAGATAGATAGATAGATAGATAGATTGCATATAAATCAGTCGACTCGATGAGGGTTTGCATCTGTCTAAAAACAAGAACAATATTGGATAATTTGGAACAACTTGCGTTTGACTTACACATACGACTAGGAAAATATAGATACTATGCATTTTTAAAAGCAGTTTCGATTTAAGCTTCTCCTATTCTTCTTCAGGCTTATTTCAACGCTAGAAAAGAGTAAAACGTTTGCGGTTTTTACAGAAAAAAGAGCTACTACTTTCCTACATAACTGACAAGTGATTTACAGTATTTTCAAACATGTCTCGTCTGTCGAGGAGACGATTCTTGGGCCATGTTGTCATGGTGAAGTGTTGGCGAACCACTCCAGAACTTCCACGTCTGTTAGTTGCCACTTCCGGTACTCTCGAGGAAAAACGGTTTGCATGGCTTGATTTTCAATCCGGGGAGCTAGTCACATCAACGGTTTTCACAAGCGCTTCACCAGCGTCTCTTCAAGAGTGTAGGAGTTACTAGTGGAACAGAAATCGATAGTTGGAGATGAAACAGTCAGTTGGAGAGTTGGAGATGACAGTGTTTGTATTGGGAAGTACCTTCCCCCTCCCCCCCCCAACTTGCCTTTCTCAGCTACTGCACTCTTCAACTTGTTTGGACCCCAGCACCCTTCATTCATGCTCCCTCTCCCTCTGCTACCCCCACTTTTGCACCCTCCTCACCCTTTGTCCCCCAGGCAACCTCCTTCATGAGACTGACGTCCGCAACACCACCCCCCCCCCCCCAAAAAAAAAGTCACACAACCCCCCCCAAAATAAAAAAACAACAACACAAAAACCCAAACACTTTAAACATTAAAACAAAAAAATAATAGATAACAAAGAAATAAACAAACAATATAAATGAACAAACAAACAAACAACTCCCACCCTCTCCCCCCCAAAATAACAACAACACCAACAACAACAACAACAAAAAACAACAAGAAAACAACGCAGATTCAATATAATCCTGGTCTGACACCTCTTGCCTTCAGTGCAAGGCCGGTGACCGCAGTACATTGGAGGGGAGGGGGGAAGGGGGGAAGGGGGAAGAGGTGGATAGGGTGGATGGGTAGAGGAGTTGGGAAGCTTGAGAAAACATCACACCCGTGTCCACGACAGTTCCTGTCAGCTGCTCGTGACGTCACTGACGTCTGATAAGACTCTTATGAGACAGCGCCTGATGGTGGCGACCTCTGGGTACCGGAAACTGATGTCTGTCTTCACCTTTTGAACAAAACAGAAAAGCAAAACGCAGACCTCCCCAACACCCCCCACCCCCTCTTCACCCACACACACACTCACACGCACACACATAGGCTACATCAAACAGAACAGTTCGTTAAGGGATACCATTTTTGTCAAAATGTTTATACTTTGTTCGTTAAAGACGAAATAAGAGCAAAGGTTTAACCCCCCCCCCCTCAAAACAACATTAAAAAAACCACTAACAAGAAACTAACATAATTTTACATACGCACTCTCTCTCTCTCTCTCTCTCTCTCTCTCTCTCTCTCTCTCTCTCACACACACACACACACACACACACACTCACGCACACACACACACACACAAACACAAACACACACACACAAACACACACACACAGACACACACACAAATAAATACACGCTCACACTTATGCACATAAACAATGTAAACCGTGCACCCGTAATACGTAACAAAAAAACAAGAGTCGGTGAGAGAGGGCGAAAGAGAGAGGGAGAGGGAGAGGGAGAGGGAGAGAGAGAGAGAGAGAGAGAGAGAGAGAGAGGGAGAGGGAGAGGGAGAGAGAGAGAGAGAGAGAGAGAGAGAGAGAGGGGGAGAGAGACAAAGAGTCTGAGGGGGAAAAGAAGAAGAGAAAAAAAAAACAGCACATAAAGAAACGCCCTGACGAAAGACATGTTATTTACTAGATTCTATTAATGGGACTAATTCCAAACTTTGTAGACCTACGGTCTGGGAACCGAATTATATTTAGACATTCTGACAGCCAAAAAAAGAGACCACAGTGCAATCTAGACTAATTGCAGTCATGCAGCTTTCAGTAATAGACACAATTTTATTACGTCTGCCCTTTTCACTAATCCTATAACGTAGAACTCGGGTCCATAATTATCCTTTTGCCCGAGATGACATGCTGAGAGATTCACATTTCTCTGCACCTCACGACACCGTTGCTGAATGTGTCATGGTCTTATAATATCTGTAATTTGCATAAGGGAGCGTATCATTGCTGGTGTAATCGCTACCCCGGAATTGTAAAGTTCCATCTGACATTTCTGGCCGTTTTGAGTTGCTAAGATCATGAGGTCAGAAACCAAATTGTGTTCTATATGCTCTATCAAAATCGTAAGATTACTCGGAATCGTTATCAAGATATTCAGATAATTATTTTTTAAAAGTTTGACATGTTGTGAAACTCACCATTTTTGACGTCAAAATTCATAAAACTAGGAATGGAGCAGATGAAAATTTGTAACTCTGAGGTCGTATAGTGGTTAGTATCCCCCCCCCCCTGTTACTCGGGAGACCACAGTTGGATTCACCGTCTGAAAGGTTTATTTATTATGTTTTTCATGATGTTGAAAGAGAAGCCTGAAACTGAGGGAAGAAAGATTAATAGAGCAGAGACGAAGAGGCTGATTGAGAAAAGTGGATCTGAAAGATGGTTAGAAAGAGCGAAATCACTTTGTAAATGTAATACAAGACAGACGAAAGTATATCGTTCGTAGAAGGGGATTGTACTAGTTCTTATAAAGAGAGCTTGCTCGTATGCGACGCAAAATTTTTTGTTTGTTCAGCCTACTCGTCAAACCAAGGAACTCACGTAAACGTTTATTATTTGACCTATATACGGGCAGAAAGGGATTGATATAAAAGCCTCGGAGTTTACTGAACAAATTGTCTGTCATAAATACTTCCGCTCACTTTCCCTTTTATTTCAAAGCCTGCCCTTGAAGAGGATCTGCACGTAGTAGGGAATTTCCCAGAAGACTTCATTATTGGAATCTACTCCACTCTAGAACGGGAGTTATTTTTTTTGGGGGGGGGGGATGGGTGGGATGAGATGAGATAAAGGGAGTGGGTGAGGTAAAGGGAAGGGAATGAATATTAGGGTGTGGAGGTGGTGGAAGTGAGGTAAGAGGAAGGAGGCCAGTAAGTGGATGTGGGTGAGGTGAGAGGAAGCAGGTGAGAGAGGGGGTGGGGAGGTAGTGGAAACGAGGTAAGAGGAAGGGGGTGGGGAAGAGGTTGGGAGTGAGGTGAGAGGAAGGGGGTGGGGAAGAGGATGGGAGTGAGGTGAGAGGAAGTGGGTGGGGAAGAGGATTGGGGTGAGTTAAGAGGGAAAAGGAGAGGGGTGGGGGTGTGAAAGGGGGTGGGGAGGGGTGGGAGTAAGGGGAGAGAAATGGATTGGGGAAAGGAGTGAGGAAGGGGGTGTGGGTTGGGTGTGAGGATTTGGACCTAAACTACCGCGTCCTGTGGTGGAAATTGGGAATCGGATTGCGTGGTCTCAATAAGTGGACAGAAATGCTGTCTTTGAAAATTGGCCGTTTTCGTGAAATTAATCCCATCCTCCTTTTCCAACTCCACTATATTCGCCCTACTTCTGTTAGGTTTTTAACTCCCCCCCCTCCCTTTTTCAGCTAAAACAGAAAGCAGTCACCTTGGGTTCAACCTCTTTCCTCTAGTTCTCTTTTTTGTTAACTTTTCAAAGGAGAAAAAAGTGTTATTTTCTTTTACAACGCGGAAGCCTCATTTGTGTTACATTCAGTTTTATTTAGGTGTAAATTGCACAATTTATTCTAATCCGTACCGGTCGAAACATTTGTAGATCATTTTGGAGTCGGGCCAGCCCAGGATGCAGCGTCCCAACATAGAGTGAGATAAATGTTCTGGACAGAATAAACCTCACCACTTGGGAATGAGCAACGAAAAGGATCAAGCGATATTACTGCTTTGCCTTTCCGGTGTCTATGTGGTGTAGTGGTGAAGCGTTTCTCCTTCGCAAAGGAAGATGTGAGTTCGATTCCCGAATGCGCACACGTTTTATGGAGGATCTTGGCCTTTTTGCTGGGATATTATTTCTCTCTCAGCCTAGATAGGGCCTTACAGACAGGATCAAACCGACTTGTCTCCTAACTGATCTAAAGTGCGTAAAACATTAGAAAAAGAACACTATCTCCAACCCCCCCCCCTCCCGGGAAAAATAGCACGATACCTGCAGAGCTTAGCAAAACAAAGCGAACAATCAAAAACAAGCCAAAACAAACAAACAACTAGAATATAGAACAAAACAAAAGAACTCAAACCAGACCAAACCTAGCGGGCTCTCTTGGCCTAGAGGTTAAGGTGTTCACCTCGCATTCAAAGTAATCAATGGTCTCGGGTTCCTATCCGGGTAGTGACGGAAACATTTTTGTTCTAAAAAATTGTCTCCTTTTTACCCCCTTTCCTGCTTTCTAACAGTGTTCTGTCGTCTGCTTTTGTCTCTACTTTCTGCCCTCCCCCCCTGCCCTCCTTTTCCCCGTCTTCTGGGCTCTTGTCTCTTTCTGCAGCCTTTCTACTGCTGCTCCTTGGCTCCTTCTTACTGCTGGCTTTCAGCCACACCCTTGATCTTCTGGAAGGAAAGATCAACACCCAGCTTTCTCGGACAAGGGCGAAAAATTTCGGATGTCTCGTATGCAAGTTGCGCACGTTAAAGATCCCTTGGTAGTCTAAAATTGAAAAGAGTAAACTTCGGCCGTCACCCGGGGAGAATTCAAAATTTCCTACCAACTGAACATCTTTAATGTGTCATGCGCGCTCATATGACCTTATGCAGTTGAGAGCGCCGTAAAACACTTTCCAAGAAAGAGAAAAAGAACCAAAAAACAAACAAACTTCAAAACAAAAACAAAACCAAAAAAAAACCCCAAATAAAAAAATCCCACCACCAACAACAACAAACAAACAAAACCTTCATGGTGAGTCTTTATGTCATTCATGCACACCTGTCGTCACGTTTCATGTTCTACCTTTTGGCATACCAACGGGTTTCCAAAAGGTTATAACAAGTATTTTTAGGCTATTCACGTTTTTTACGAGTGGCTGAAGGGAGTCGTGATAGGTTTACTTCTGGGTTTTTTTTCCCTCTAAGGTTTAAAAAAAAAAATTGTTCCTATTTTTTTGTACTAAATGATGGTCATTGAATCGATTTGCTCCTTTTTACTAAAAACTCCTTCACGTTTACTTCGTTATTTCTGTCTGCCGCCAGACACTTCAGTTTATAGGTCATCTCTGTATGATGTGGTTCCCGTTAGTTTCAGCAATAATTCTATACTTTTTTGTACCTGTCTACATCAAATACTGTTTATCTGTCTTTAGACTGGAAAAATTAAAGCCAATATTTTGTCTAACCATTAGTTTTTTTAGGCCGGAAAAAGCCCCCCCCCCCACCCGGTAACGTAATCGTCTTACAACCATAGCTGTACTCAAAGGGAAAACCCCCAGAACAAACGTAGCATTAAATAGATCTAGGTGTGTTTACGAACCCACAGACACTATACGTTAGTTAAAGTAGGAGCTGAACTTCCGACCCCGCCTCTCAGAACCAACCCGGGCTGAGAGGGATACGACTTTCCAGCAGAAAGACCGAGATACTTAATGAAAGTTTCTTCCCACTCGGGAATCGAGCTGGGGTCTCCTGCGTGCGACAGCGAAGCTCCTAACTGCTACACCAAAAACACCAGAAGTTATTCTTTAAAAAAAAACTCCCTTCCTTCCTTTACCGCCCTTTTTCTTCCCCGTCTTCCTCCTTCCCTCCGCTCTCCCCAGTATTCCGACACTCACTGTTTTCCCTCCCCTTTGTTGGAACGAGTCCGATGATCACAGACACAGAAATTCCCGCCAATATCAGGCCCTCCTCTAAAAGACCAGGTCTGAATACACCGGAAATGACCACGAACTGAAGGCGGCGATCATATATGTAGCACCGTGGTGAAATCAAGCGCTTGTCAAAATAATGGAAGTGATGAAACCGACATTAATTTTACCCTTCCGTTGGGCAATTCTTATCGTATTCTTTTTAGTTAAATTCTTTTAGGTACGTTTAAATGTAAGTTTCGACGTAAATTTCACAGAAAAATACTGATCAAAGGCTCAACAATTGTAATTTTACAGTTTGAAGGGTTCTAAAGCTTTGAAAGTTCCAAACTGGCAGCCATTTCTTTCAATAGTAAATATATCTTCTTCTGTTCTGGAAAGCTTGGTATTTTTTTCACTAAAAGTAGGACAAATTAACAATCTTTGAGATGGTATCAATAACTCTAAATACCCCAGAATTGACGAGCACCTGATTCTACCGCGTCGCACCATACAAGACTTCCGACGTACAATTCTGAATTGACCTCGGCCTCCGTACGCCACGCGTCCACAGCCCACCGGAAATGAAGAGGTCAGAAATCCCAGTAAATGTTTTTCCGCTTGGGAGCCTGTCCATGTATAGGTCGCTGGCAGTAGAGAGTGCGGCTGGTGATGGAAAACTAATATTGAGGTAAACTCATCCATGTGTTAGGCGGAGGGGGAGCTTATGGTGGAACAGATCACAAGGGGATGTAACTCTTTTTCATCAAGTCAAGAATCGGCTACTCTGAAAAGACCGTGGACTTGTTCTCTAAGACCGCGCATTGTCTTGGTCGCTGCTCTACTTTGTTGTCTATAAAAGCTTCACTGCGAGTGTTCCCGCAGTAGGTCACGTCATCACGTCGAAATGAAGGGTAATAATACACTAGTGTTGTTATAGTCGAGTGGGAACGGCACCTTTCCCCATGCCTCTAATTTCGCTCAAATGGTGTGGTCCATAGTAGACCGAAAATACATAAGACTGTAAAGGTTAGATTACAAATTCAGATCTGTAGGTTAGATTAAGGTTAATAAGGATGGACAGATATATTAAACAAATTTTAAAGACAATTTTCAGAAAACAGAGGGGAGGGGGTTGGACATGGTTACACC
>NW_004797467.1:213592-214407 GCF_000002075.1 Aplysia californica | reverse complement strand
CTCCCTCTCCCTCTCTCTCTTTTATCCGTCTTTTTCTGAATGTCTGACTGTCTATTTCTCATTTTCTGCCCCATTCCTTACCATTCCTTCTCTGTTACCCTCATTCCCAAACCCCTCATTACCCCCTCTTCTCCACCCCCTCCCCCACCTTTTTTTTTACAAGGCCTCAACTCTCGTAGCTTTAACTCCGGGCACACACTCACACGAGTGTATCCCCATCGTTCTCTCCCCTTTGCTCCCAGCGTATTTCTCCACACATTTTTTGCTCCCTAATTCAATATCATACTCGCGTTAGTGTAGACCGGAGGCAAACATAATCCTCTTGATTCATAGCTCTCTGATGAAATAAAATTAGACCGGCAGGCCCCAACACGCAGTGTTGACAAACACCGCGACTTGTGCGCTCTCCGTTTTCTTTCTCCGAGATCTGTTTGTTGTGAGTGCTGAAAGTACTTGCGATGTCCGCAAGAATCGACTGCCATTTGGTGCGGATGGTTTGTTTGAAGTGCAACACTTAAATCTGATTCCTCGTAGGTTTTTTTAAAGCAGTTTTTCCCACCATTGGTCGGCTATTTTACCCCTTGCGAATTGTGCGAACATTGGGCCCTTCGAAGTTGGCTGGTAGTTAGTTTTCGTGTCTTTACTCTCAAGAAATCCATAACGGTTTTAGAGATAGGGTAAGGTACTCTTGAATAGAGACCTGAGCTGTCTTATCACCAGGATGAGGTTGACTAAGTGCTTTGCTTTAGTTTTTTTGTGTATATTGTCATCAAACAGAGAGGAGAGAGAGAGAGAGAGAGAGAGAGAGAGAGAGG